>NC_080832.1:157920083-158205990 GCF_030435755.1 Ochotona princeps | reverse complement strand
ACGAGAGACAGAGAAGATCTTCCGTCCGATGATTCACTCCCCAAGTGAGCCACAATGGCTGGTGCACGCCAATCCAAAGCCAGGAACCTGGAGCCTCTTCTGGGTCTCCCATGTGGGTGCAAGTTTCCAAAGCTTTGGGCCATCCTCGACTGCTTTCCCAGGGCACAAGCAGGGATCTGGATGGGAAGTGGAGCAGCTGGGATTAGAACCAGTGCCCATATGGGATCCCGGCGAGGACTTTAGTTGCTAGGCTACGGCGCTGGGCCCCAAGCTGCCCTTTCTACCCCTGGTGGGTTCAGGCCTTCTGAGCTCTAGACAGTCCAACCCGAGCCATCCTAGGGTGAGGTGGGGGTCACAGCCAGTATTCTGGTACATGTGTTGTTGAAAGATCAGGGCTTCAATGCCGAACAGCCCACATGCCAAAGCCCGGGAGGGGTGGAGGACGCTTGGGCCTAGCATCAGTTCGGGCCTCTGTGATAGGAAGTGTCAGGGTGCCTTTAAGAGCAAGGCACTTAAAGAACCCTGGGAGGTGGTGTCCTATGTCAGCATGCCCACAGGCCCTCTGAAAGCTGGAGTCCAACACCAGCATCTTGGAGGCCCTGAGAGCTGGAGTCCCGCACCTGCGTCTCATAGGCCCTCTGTGAGCTGGTGTTACACACCAGCACACTGGGGTTGTACTGTGCCAGATGAGGTCCCGGGAAACCTTACTGCCACCCCCATTCCTTGCAGAGCACCCTGAGATGCAGGCTCTGGGCGTTCTTTGGCAAGTGGAGCATCTCCCTGATGAGCTACCAAGAGGGCTTCATGGACTTTTATTTTTCTTTTTATTCCAAAGTCCGAGATACAGAGAGGAGGAGAGACAGAGAAGAAGATCTTCTGTCCGACGATTCACTCTCCAAGTGAGCTGCAACAGCCGGTCCCCTCGGGACCCACTCTGCTGGGGCCTCACCGAGAGGGTCCCCCTCAGAACCACATCCTTCGCTGCTGGGGCCTCAACGAGAGGGTCACCCTCGGAACCCCCTCTGCTGGGGCCTCAGCGAGAGGGATAGCCGCAGCCCCACTCCCTCGATACTGGGATCTTAGAGTGAGGGAACCCCGAATCCCCCTCTCTCTCTGCTATGGTCTCAGTGAGAGGGACCCTCGGCCCTCCTTTCTCTCTCTCTCTTTCTCTCTCTGCTGGGGCCTCAGCAAGAGGTTCCCGTCGGGACCCCCTCTGTGGGGGCTTCAGGGAGAGGGACCGTCTGCTGCCCTCTCTCTCTGTTCTTCTCTGGTGGGAACTCAGCGCAATGGTGCCACTTGTACCCCACCTCTCTCTCTGCTGGGGCCTCAGCGAGAGGGACTCACAACCACCCCCTTTCTTTCTCTCTCTCTGATGGGGCCTCAGCGAGAGGGACCCTCTGAGCCAGAGCCTCTATCTCTGCTTGGGCATCTGAGAGAGCGTCTCCCTCGGGACCCCGTCTGCTGCGGCCTAAGTGAGAGGGACCACCGGAACCCCCCTCCCTAGCTGCTGGGGCCTCAGTGACACGGACCACCAAGCACCCCTCCATCTCTGCTGGGGCCTCAGTGAGAGGGTCCCCCTTAGACACCCCCTCTCTCTGCTGGAGCCTCAGCGAGAAGGTACCCCTCGGGAGCCCCTCTCCTCGGGCCTCAGGAAGAGGCTCCCCCTCAGGACCCCCTCCGTCTCTGCTGGAGCCTCAGTGAGAGGGTCATCCTCTGGACCCCCTCTGCTGGGGCCTCATCGAGAGGAACTCCCTCAAGACACCCTCTGCTGGGGCCTCAGCGAGAGGGCTCCCCGGAGCCCCCTCCCTCGCTGCTGGGGCCTCAGCGAGAGGGTCCCCGTCTGGACCCCCTCTGCTGGGGCTTCAACTAGAGGGACCCTTGGCACCCTCCTCTCTCTTCTGTTGGGCCTCTGAAAGAAGTTAGCACTTGGACCCCCCCCTTCTCTCTGCTGGGGCCTCAGGGAGTGGGACACTCGGCCCTCTCTCTCTGTTGAGGCCTCAGCAAGAGGGTCCCCCTTGGGTTCCCCTCTGCTGGGGCCTCAGCAAGAGGGACACCCAAAGCCCCTCTCCCTATCTGCTTTGACCTTAGCAAGTGGGTCCCCCTTGGACCCCACTCTCTCTGCCTTAGCCTTAGCGAGAGAGTCCCACTAGGGACCCACTCTGCTAGGGCCTCAACGAGAGGGACCCCTGGCGCCCCCACCCTCTCTGCAGGGGCCTCAGCAAGAGGGTCCCCCTCGGACTCCGCCTCTGTCTCTGTTGTGGCCTCAGTGAGAGGGTCCACACGGGACCCACTCTGCTGCGACCTCAGTGAGAGGTTCCCCCTTGGACCCGCTCTCTCTGCTTGGGCCTCAGGGAGATAGTCCAACTAGGGACCCACTCGGCTAGGGCATCAGCGAGAGAGTCCCACTAGGGACCCACTCGGCCAGGACCTCAGCGAGAGGGTCCCCCTTGGGACCCACACTCTCTTTCTCTCCTCTGGGGCCTCAGCGAGATTGTCCCCTTCGGACTCCCCTCTCTCTCTCTCTGCTGGGGCCTCAGTGAGAGGGACCCTCTCAGCCAGAGCCTGTTATCTCTGCTGGGGCCTCTGAGAGAGGGTACCCCTCGGGACCCCATCTGCTGAGTCCTAAGTGACTGGGACCCCAGAACAACCCTCCCTCCCTGCTGGGGCCTCAGCTAGACAGACGCCCAGAGCACCTCCCCATCTCTACTGGGACCTCAGTGAGAGGGTCCCCCTTGGACACGCCCTCCCTCTCTGCTGGAGCCTCAGCAAGAAGGTACCCCTCGGGACCCCCTCTCCTCAGGCCTCAGGAAGAGGGTACCCCTCGGGTACCCCCTCCATCTCTGCTGGAGCCTCAGCGAGAGGGTCACCCACTGGAGCCACTCTACTGCGGCCTCAACGAGAGGGACTCCCTCGAGACCCCCTCTGCTGGGGCCTCAGCGAGAGGGTCTCCATAGGAACCCTCTCTGCTGGGGCCAGAGCGAGAGGTTTGCCCTCAGGACCCCCTCTGCTGGGGCCTCAGCGAGATCATCCACCTTGGGAACTCCTCTGCCGGGGCCTCAGCGAGAGGGTCCCCCTTGGGACCCCTTCTGCTTGGACCTCAGTGAGAGGGACCCTTTGCACACCCCCTTCCCTCCCTATCTCCTGGGGCATCTGCGAGAAAGTCCATCTCAGGAGCCCCTCTGCTGGGGACTCAGCGAGAGGAACCCCCGGCGAACCCCTCCCTCGCTGCTGGGGCCTCAGTGAGAGGGTCCCCCTCGGGACACCCTCTGCTGGGGCCTCAGGGAGAGTGCCCCCCGAGCCCCCTTCCCTCTCTGTGGATGCCTCAGCGGGAGTGTCCCCCTCGGGAACCCCTCTGCTGTAGCCTCAGCGAGAGTGTCCCTCTCGGACCCCTCCTCACTCTCTACTGTGGCCCCAGTGAGAGGGTCCCCCTCGGAACTCCTCTGCTGGGGCCTCATTGAGAGAGATCCTCATTACCTGACCCTCTCTCTCTGTTGGGGCCTCAGCGAGAGGGTCCACCTCAGGAACCCCATCTTCTGGGGCCTCAGTGTGGTGTCCAAGGGTGTCAAGCCTCAGCCTGCCAGGTAGATGGCCTGTATAGGTGCTGCTTCAAGTCCTGGTTGTTTCCCCTGCAATCAGGCTCCCTGCTGATGATCCTGGGAGAGCAGTGGAGGATGGTGCAGGGGTTATGCCACTGTGCCCCGTGAACCTTTATGACATGTGAATGAAGCTCCTGGTTCCCGGGCTTGTCCTGGCCCTGCCACAGCTGGCTCTGGTGGAAGTGAGCCAGCAGATGCAAGTTTGCTCTGTCTCACTCTCTGTTCCTCTGTGCTTCAAAGCAAACAAGACAGAGGGATACAGGCAGGCAGGAAGGAAGAGAAAGAAAGCTGCTGGCTTCCTGGGAGGGAGTGTGCTGTGTGCTGTGTACTGTGCTGTGGCTCTAGACCGCTTTTGTCTGCCAACGCGGACCCCAAGGACATGTGTAGTGTTTCAGTCCTGGGACTCCTGTGCAACCTCTCCGAAGAATGTCCTTGAGAGTGAATGTCTCTCAAGCCAGGTTTGTTTCCCTTGTTTGTGCAGTAGAGCATGGAGGAGCGTCATGCAATGAGTCCTGCTGACCACGAGAGGGTGCGCAAAGCTGCCCTTTCTACCCCTGGTTGTCCTCAGGCCTTTTGAGCACACGAAGGCCCAGCCAGAGCCATCCTAGTGTTAGGTGGGGGTCCATTACAGTGTTCCTGGATATGTGTCGCTGGAAGATTGGGGTCCAAGGCAGAACAGCCCTCATACCAAGGTCCAGGAGGGTTTGGAGGACACTTGTAGCTTTGCATCAGCCTGCGCCTCTGTGCTAGGAAGTGGCTGTGTGCCTTCACCAGCAAGGTACAACCTAGGGCACGGGGAGAAAACTGGGAGCTGGAGTCCCACATCAGCTTGCGCACAGGCCCTCTGAGAGCTGGAGTCCCACATCAGCATGCCAACAGACCCTCTGGGACCTGGAGTTACACACAGGCTGACAAGCCCTGATTTTTCACAGATGTGGTACCCAGAAACATTTACACCACCTCCCTTCCTAACTGAGCAACCCTAGGCAGGCCCTTGGCTTTCTTTACCAAGTGGAGCAGCTCCCTGATGGGCTGCGGAGAGGCCTTCATGTGGTTTTGCATGTGTGGAGTGGCAGTTATGGTGATACAACACGCGGCATTCCTCTGCCTAGCTCGGTGGGTGTGTGCTGTGTGCTGTATCCTGTGGTTCTAGACTGCTTTTGTCTGCCAATGCAGACCCCAAGGGCATACGTAGGTCTTCCGTCCTGGCACTCCTGTGAAACCTCTTCAAAAAGTGTCCTTGATAGTGAATTTCTCTCAGGCCAGGTTTGATTCCCATGTCTGGGCAGGAGAGACTGGAAGAGCGTCCTGCTGTGAGTTCAACTGTACACGAGAGAGCGTGCAAAGCTGCCTTTCTACCCCTTGTGGGCTCAGGCCTTTTGAGCACAAGACGGCCTGGCCCAAGGCATCCTAGCATCAGGTGGTACTCCCGGACAGTGTTCCTGGACACAGGATGCTGGAATATTGGGGTTCAAGGCAGAACAGCCCGCATACCAAGGTCCAGGAGTGTGTATAGGATGCCTGTGTCCTTGCATCAGCCCAGGCCTCTGTGCTAGGAGGTGGCTGTGTGCCTTCAGCAAGGAACATCAGAGGGCACTGGGGAAACCTGCGAGCTGGAGTTCCATGTCAGGGCACCCAGAGGCCCTGTGGGAGCTGGAGTCCCACATCAGTCTCTCCAAGAGCCCTCTGAAACATGGAGACTCACATCAGTTTGTCCATGGTCCCTCTGAGAGTTGAAATCCTAGGTCATTGTGCCCACGCACCCTCTGTGTGCTAGTGTCCCACGTCAGTGTGCCCATGGACCCTCTGGGACCTGGAGTTACTCAACAGCTGACCAGCACTGGTCTTTTGCAGATGAGATCCTTGGAAACATTTACACCACTCTCTTTCCTCACAGAGCACCATTAGGGGCAGGAACTAGGTGTTCTTTAGCAAGTGGTGAAGCTTCCCGATGGGCTGCATAGAGGCCTTTGTGCATTTTTGCATTTGTGGAGTGGCAGTTAGTGTGATACACCACTCGGCCTTCTTCTGCTTAGCTGGGTGGAATCTGGGCATGTGGGCTCCTAAGCCAGGAGCAGGTGGATGGGTAAGTAAGCACCAGAGGTCACCAGTCATCTGGAATAAGAAGTCCCAGGCCTTAGCTGCTGCAAGAGCACCCTGGACATGCATTCTCACTGTCTAGCAGGGATGGTGGATGGGGAGCCACCAAACCTGCAAAAGGGAGGGCCTCCCATGCCATCTTCAAGAATGGGATCACAGGGACCATATTCCATTCTACAAGGCATCATATTAAACATGTGTCATGTGCATTGGAGGCATGAATTTGGTCCCAGAGTACCCTGTCAAATGCAATTGCCCTCTTGTTCACCAGGGAATGCTTCACCCTATACCAGGACCATCCTGGATTCAAGACACTTTCTCCTGCAGGCCACCTGTGAACCATCAGCTGCCACTGATGTGCCACCTGAACCAAGAAACCCCAACAGCTGACGTGTCTTCTCCACAGAGGCTTTCTCACCAGGAGAGGTAGAGTAGCAGCATGCCTGTATGCCTTGTTGGTGCCCGCTGCTGTCTCAGCACGGAACAGCCAAAGTTGTGCCAGCAAGGGGGACAGGTACTTTCACCGGCCTGTTGAAGGAGGTGCTGAAGAAACTGGTAAGGGATGTTGTCGGGTGGTGCGGGTTTTGGTAGTTGGGGAGGGGTCCTAAAGTGTCAAGCCTCAGCCTGTGAGGCTTGTGTGCAGTTCAGCTGTATGGGTGCTGCTTCAAGACCTGACAGCATCCTCTGAAGTCCAGCTCCCTGCCGATGGTGCTGGGAGAGCAGTGGAGGATGGCGCAGCGTCTTGTGCCCCTGTGGCCCTGTGCCCCTGTGGGACATGTGGAGGAAGCTCTTGGTTCCCGGGCTTGTCTTGGGTCAGCCATATCTAGCTCCGGTGGTGGTCCCTGGGGAAGAGAGGGAGCAGATGCAAGAAAGATTGCTCTCTCTCTCCCTCTCTGTTCCTGTGTGCTCCAAGCAAACAGGACAGATTCAGGCAGGCAGGCAAGAAGGCAGAAAGAGAGAGATTGCTATTGGCCTCCTGGCAGGGAGTGTGCTGTGTGCTGTGTGCTGTGCTGTGGCTCTAGACTGCTTTTGTCTGCCAATGCAGACAAGGATATGCGTAGGGCTTCTGTCCTGGGACTTCTGTGCAACCGCTCCAAAGAGTGTCCTTGAGAGTGAATGTCTCTTAGGCTGGGATTGTTTCCCTTGTTTGTGCAGGAGAGCCTGGAGGAGTGTCCAGCAGTGAGTCCTGCTGTCCATGAGAGGGCGCATAAGCTGCCCTTTCTACCCCTGGTTGGCTGAGGCATTTTGAGCAGTAGAAGGTCTAGCCCCAGCCATCCTAGTGTCAGGTGGGAATCCCGGACAGAATTCCTTTATATGTGTCCCTTGAAGATTGGGCTCCAAGGCCGAACAGCCGCATATGAAGGACCAGGAGGGGGTGGAGGATGCTTGTGGCCTTGCATCAGGCCAGGCCTCTGTGCTACGTAGTGGCTGTCTGTCTTCACCAAGGTAGAACCTAGAGCACAAGGAGAACTAGAAGCTGCAGTTGCACGTCACGGTCCCCAGAGGCCCTGAGGGACCTGGAGTCCCAGTCAGTAAGCCCACGAGCCCTATGGGAGCTGAAATCCCATGTGAGTGTGCACACGGACCCTCTGGGAGCAGGAGTCTCACATCAGTGTGCCCATGGGCCCCGTGAGACCTGGGGTCTATGTCTGTGTACCCACGAGCCCTTTTGGACCTCGATCCTAATTCAGTATTCCCCAATCCCTGTGGAATCTGGGGTCCCACGTCAGCGTGCCCATGGACCCTCTGAGACTGGAATTACACACCAGCTGACTAGCACTGATGGTTCGCAGATGAGGTACCCAGAAAACTTTTCGGAATCCGCAAGCAGAGGAACCTCCTCTCTGCTGGGGTTCAGCAGCAGAGGACCATTTTGCCTGCTGGGGACCGGCAGCAGAGGACCCTCCTCCCTGCTTGGGTGTGGCAGCAGAGGACCCTAATCCCTGCAGGGTCCAGCAACAGAGGACCCTCATCCCTGTTGCTGGACCGCAGAAGAGAGGAATCATCAGAGGTCCTTCCTCTCTGCTGCTGGGGTCCAGCAGCCGCAGAGGACCCTCCTCTGCAGCTGGTGTCTGGAACCACAGGACCTACTCTGCTTCTGGGGTCCGGTAGAAGAAGACCCTCCTTGCTGCTGGGATCTGGCACCAGAGGACCCTCCTCTGCTGGTGGGGTCCATCAGCAGAGGACCATCCTATGCTTCGTCGGTACGGAACAGAAGACCCTCCTCTGTTGTTGGAGTCTGGCACCGATGGAGCCTCCTCAGCTTCTTTGGTCCATCAGCAGAGGACCCTTTTTTCTGCTGGGGTCTAGCACGACAGGACACTTGTCTCTGCTAGTTTCCAGCAGAGAGGAAGCAATAGAGGACCCTCCCCTCTGCGGGAGTCTGGCAGCAGAGGACCCTCCTCTCCTTCTGGATTTCAGCAGCAGAGGACTTCCGTCTGCTGATGGACCCCAGCAGAGAGGAAGCAGCAGAGGACCCTCCTCTCCTACTGGACAACATAGAGAGAAAGCAGCAGAGGAACCTCCTGTTCTGCTGGGGTCTGGCAGCAGAGGACCCTCCAACCTGTTGTTGTTTGGCAGCAGAGGAACTTCCACAGTGTTGGGCTGGAGCAAAGAGGAAGTAGCATAGATACCTCCTCCATGCTGTGGTCCAGCCACAGAGGACCCTCCTCTGCAGCTGGATCTCAGCAGAGAGGAAGATGCAGAGTATCCTCGTCTCCTGCTGGACCCCAAAGAGAGGATGAAGCAGAGAACCCTGCTCTCTGCTGGGGTCCAGCAGCAAAGGACTCTTCCCTGCTGGGGTCAGGCAGCAGAGGACTCTCCTCTCAATTGGGTTCCGGCAACAGAGGACCCTCCTCCATGCTGGGGTTGGAAGCAGAGGACACTCCTCTGCTCCTGGGGTCCGGCACAAGTGGACTTCCCTCAGATGCTGGGTTCTGGTAGCAAAGAATCCTCTCTGCTGGGTTCTGGCAGCAGAGGACCCTCCTCCATGCTGGGGTCTGGAAGCAGAGGACACTCCTCTACTCCTGGGATCTGGCACCAGAGCATCCTCCTCTGCTGCTGAGGGGGCAGCAGAGGATTTTCCTCCCTGCTGGGGTATGGCAGCCGGGGAACCTCCTGCCTTCCGGGGCCCAACAGCAGACTACCCTCCGCTTCTGCGGGACCCCTGCAAAGAGGTTCTCCCCTGCTACTAGACCACAGCAGAGAAGAAGTTGCAGAGGACCCTCCCCTCATGCTGCACCCCAGGGAGAGGACGCAGGAGAATACACTCCTCTTCTGCTGGGGTCCGGCACCAGTGGACTCTCCTCTCTGCTGTACCCCAGCAGAGAGGAAGCTGCAGAGGACACTCCTCTCCGGGCGGGCATCAAACAGAGGAAGCAGTAGAGGACACTCCTGTTCTGCTGGGGTCTGGCAGCAGAGGTCCCTCCTCAGTGTTAGCGCCAGGGAGCATAGGAGCCTCCTCTCCTACTAGGGTCCAGCACCAGAGGACACTCTTCCCTGATGGACTTGGGTCCAGCTGCAGGGTCCCTCCTGTCTGCTGGAGTCCGGCAGCAAATGACCCTCTTCTCTGCTGAGGTACAGCAACAGAGGACCCTACTCTCTGCTGATGTTCGGCACCAGAGCACCCTCTTCTTTGCTGAGGTCTGGGAGCAAAGGACCCTCCTCTCTGCTGGGGTCTGGCAGTGGAGGACCCTCCTCTCTTCTGTGGTCCTGCACCAGAGGATCCTCTTCTGCTCCTGGGGTTCCACACCAGAGGACCCACCTCCATGCTGCTGGAGTCAGGGCCCATAGTTGACTCCTCTACTGCTGGGGTCTGGCACCAGAGGACATTCCTGTCTACTGGGATCCGGTACCAGAGGACCCCCCTCATCTGCTGGCATCCGGTACTGTAGGAACCCCCTCTGCTGCTTGGGTCCATCAGCCGAAGACTAGCTTCTGCTGCTGGTATCCAACAGCAGCATATCCCCTTCTGCTGCTGCGGTCTGGCAGCAGAGGATGCTGCTCTGCTACTGGGGTCCCACAGTAGAGGACTCTTTGCTGCTGCTGCACCCTTGCAGCAGAGGCCTTCATTTGCTGCTGGACCACAGCAGAGAGGAAGTTGCAGAGAGCCCTCGTCCCATACTGGACCCCAAAGAAAGGACGCAGCAGAGGACCTAATCTTGTGATGGCGTCTGGCAGCAGAGGACCCTTCTCTCTGCTGGGGTCTGGTATTAGAGGACATTCCTCAGCTGTTGGGATCCAGCAGGAGAGGACTCCACTTCTTTGATGGGTTCCAGCACCAGAGGACCCCCCTCTGCTGCTATTGTCTGGCAGCAGAGGACACCCAATCTGCTGCTAGGATCCGGAACCAGAGTACCCCTCTCTGCTGCTGTGGTCTGGCAGCAGAGAACCTTTCTCCTTTCTGAGGTCCTGCACCAGAAGACCCTAGTAGGTTGCTCGGGTCGGGCACCAGAGGACCCAACTCTGCTGCTGGGGTCCGGCCACAAAGGTCCTTCCTCCTTGCTATGGTATGGCAGCAGAGGACCCTCCTCCCTGCTCGGGTACCGCAGAACAGGACCATCCTCTGCTGCTGGGGTCCGACACCAGAGGACACACCTCTCTGCTGAGGTCTGAAACCAGAAAACACTAGTCTCTGCTGGGGTCGAGCAGCAGGGACCCTCCTTACTCCTGGGGTCCAGCAGCAGAGGATGCTGCTCTGCTGCTTGGTTCATACAGCAGAGGACCCTCCTGCCATCTGGGGTCCGACAGCAGAGGACCCTCGTTTGCTTCTATTCCGGCATCAGAAGACTCCTCTCTGCTGGGATCTGGCAGCAGAGGCCCCTCCTCCCGGCTGGGGTCAGGCAGCAGAGGACCCTCCTCCTCTGCTGGGGACTAGTATGAAAGACCCTCCTCCCAGCTGTGGTCCTGCAGCAGAGGACCCTCCACTGCTGTTGTGTCCGGTAGCAGAGCACCCTCCTCTGCTTAGGAACCCCAGCAGAAAGGAAGCAGCAAAGGACCCTATTCTCTGCTTTGGTCCAGCAGCAAAGGTCCCTCCTATCTGCTGTGGCACAGCAGAGAGAAAGCAGAAGAGGAGCCTTTACTCAGCTGGGGTCCCGAAGCAGAGGACCTTCCTCTTCTGCTGTGTTCCAGCAGCAAGAGAGGATCCTCCTCTACTGCTGCACCCCTGCCTCTGAGGTTCATTCTCTGCTGCTGGACCACAGCAGAGAGTAAGTTACAGAGGACACTCGTCTCCTGCTGGACCCCTAAGAGAGGACAAAGAGGAGGACCCTCCTCTCTGCTGGGTTCCGGCAGTAGAGGAAACTCCTCTGCTGTGGTCTGGCAGCATAGGACCCTCCTCTGCTAAGAGGTGCGGCAGCAGAGAACACTCCTCTCTGTTGGGGTCTGGCACCAGAGGACACCCCTCTGTGCTGATGTCCGGTACCAGAGTACACTAGTCTCTGCTGGGGTCGAGCAGCAGGGACCCTCCTTACTCCTGGGGTCCAGCAGTAGAGGACACTACTCAGCTGCTGGGTTCATACAGCAGACGATCCTCCTCTACTGCTGGACCCCTGCCTCCGAGGAACAGCCTCTGCTGCTGGACCACAGCAGAGAGTAAGTTACAGAGGTCACTCGTCTCCTGCTGGACCCCTAAAAGAGGACAAAGAAGAGGACCCTCCTCTCTGCTGGGTTCCGGCAGTAGAGGAATCTCCTCTGCTGTGGTCTGGCAGCATAGGAACTTCCTCTGCTAAGGAGTGCGGCAGCTGAGAACACCCCCATTCTGCTGGGGTCCGGCACCAGAAGACCCTCCTAAGCAGCTGGGTTCCGGTAGCAGAGGTCCTCCTCTATTGAACCTCAGCAGAGGGGATGCAGCAGAGGACACTCCTCTCTGTTGGGGTCCGGCAGCAGAGAACCCCCCTCTGCTACTGGGGTTTGGCAGCAGAGGACCCTGCACCCCTGCAGCAGAGCACCCTCCTCCCTGCTGGACCCCAAAGAGAGGACGCAGCACAGGACATTCCTCTTCTACTGGTGTCCAGAAGCAGAGTACCCACCTCTCTCTGCTGGCTCCAGCAGCAGAGGACCCTCCTCTCTGCAGTGGTCCGGTACCAGAGGAATATCCTCTGTGCTGTTGTTTGGCAGCAGAGAACCTCACCCCTCTTGGGGTCAGACAGCAGAGGATCCTCCTCTCTCCTGGGGTCCAGTACCTGAGGACCCGCCTATTCATTGGATCCCAGCAGAGAGGAAGCAGCAGAGGACCCTCCTCTTCTACTTGCATCCGGCAGCAGAGGACCAACTTCTTCTGCAAAGTTCCGGCAGCAGAGGACGATCCTCTTTGCTGGGGTCCAGAAGCCTAGGACCCTCCTTTCTGCTGTGGTCCGGCAGCAGAGGAACGTCCCCTGCTGGTGGGGTCCAGTACCAGAGGATTGCCTTCTGCTTCTGGGGTCCAGCAGCAGAGGACCCTCCTCTGCTGGACTCTGTCCTCTGCTGCTGGACGACAGCAGAGGGGAAGTTGCAAAGGACCCTCATTGCCTACTGGACCCCAAAGAGAGGACACTGCAGATGACCCTACTCTTCTACTAGGGTCCAGCACCAGAGGACCCTCCTCTGCTGCTGGACCACAGCACAGAGGAAGATGAGGAGGACCCTCATCCCTGACTGGGCCCCAAAGAGAGGAAACTTCAGGTGACCCTCTTCTAATGGTGTTCGGCAGAGGAAGAACCTCCTCTGCTGCTAGCGTCCGGCAACAGAAGACCCCCCCTCTGTTGCTGGGGTCCAGCACCAGAGGACTCCCCTATGCTCCTGGTGTCCTACAGCAGAGAACCCTCCTTCTACTGGGTTCCTGCAGCAGAGGAACCCCCTCTGCTGCTGGAGTCCGGAATCAGAAGTCCTCCCTCTGCTGCTGTTTCTGGCACTAGAGGACCCCTCACTGCTTCTTGGTTCCGGCACCAGAGGACCCCACCTGCTGGGGACCGGCACCAGAGGAACCACTTGTGCTGCTATGGTCCAGTACCTGAGGACTCTCCTCTCCTGCTGAGGTCCACCAGCAGAGGACCCTCCACTCTGCTGGGGTCCAGCACCAGAGGACCGCCTTCTGCTGCTGGGGTCTGGCAGCAGAGAACCCCCTCTGCTCTTGTGGTCCGACACCAAAGGACCCTCCTTCTGCTTTGTCTGGCAGCAGAGGACTCCCCCTCTTCTGCTGGTGTCCGGGAGTGGAGGTCCTCCCTCTGCTGCTGTGGTCGGGCACCAGAGGACCCCCCTCAGCTGTTGGGGTCTGGCACCAGAGGACCCCCCTCTGTTCCTGGGGTCTGGCAGCAGAGGACCTTCCTTCTGCTGTGTTCTGGTAGCAGAGGACCCTCCTCCCTGCAGAGATATGGCAGCAGAGGACCCTCATCTGCTGCTCGGGTGTGGTACCAGATGACCCTCCCCTGCTGCTGGGGTCTGGCATCAGAGGACCATCGTCCCTGCTGAAGTCCGGAATGAGAGAACCCTCCTCCCTGCTGTGGTCCGGCTGCAGAAGACCCCCGTGTGTTGGTGGGGTCCGGCAGCAGAGGACCCCCTCTCTTGCTGGTGGTCTGGCAGCAGAGGACCCTCCTCTGCTGGGTTCTGGCACCAGAGGACCCTCCTTCTGCTGGGGTCCAGCACCAGAGGACCGTCTTCTGCTGCTGGGGTCCGGCAGCAGAGAACCCCCTCTGCTCTTGGGGTCCGACACCAAAGGACCCTTCTATGCTACTGGGTCTGGCAGCAAAGGACCCTCCTTCTGTTGGATCTGGCAGCAGAGGACCCCCCTCTTCTGCTGGTGTCCGGGAGTGGAGGTCCTCCCTCCTCACTGCTGTGGTCCGGCACCAGAGAACCCCCCTCAGCTGTTGGGGTCAGGCACCAGAGGACCCCCCTCTCTGCTGAGGTCCAGCAAAAGAGAACCCCCTCAGCTGCTTGGGTTGGGCACCAGAGAACACCCCTCTCTGCTGGGGTCCAGCACCAGAGGACACTCCTCTCTGCTGGGGTGGAGCAGTAGAATACCCTCTTCTCTGCTGGGGCCCGGCATTAGAAGATCCTCCACTGCTGCTGCATCCGACAGCAGAGGACCCTACTCTTCTGCTGGACCCCAGCTGAGAGGAAGCAGCAGAGGACCATCCTCTTTGCTGGTGTCTAGCATGAGAGACCTTTCTCTGCTGGGGTGCAGCAGAAAGGAAGCAGCAGAGGACGTTCCTCTCAGCTGGAGTCCTGCAGCAGAGGACCCTCCTCTTCTTTCCTGTTCCAGCAGCAGAGGACCCTCCTCTCCTGCTGTCAGATCCCAGCAGTAGAGCAGCGTCATCTCCTGCCTGACACAGCAGAGAGGAGGGTCCTCAGCTGCTGAACCCCAGCCTAGAGGAGTCTCCTCTGCTACGGGACCACAGCAGAGAGGAAGTTGCAGAGGACACTCATCTCCTGCTGGACCCCAAAGAGAGGACAAAGCACAGGACCCTAATCTTCGGCTGGGATCCGACAGATGAGGACCCTGTTTCTGCTGGGTTCCTGCAGCAGAGGACCCTCCTCCCTGCTGGGGTCCGTCAGCAGAGGACCCTCTGCTGCTGCTCGGGTCCGGCACCAGAGGACCTCTTCTGCTGCTGGGATCCGGCACCAGAAGACCCTCCTCCCTGCTGGGTTCCAGAGGCAAGAGGGCCCTCCTCCCAGGTGTGGTCAGGTGGCAGAGGACCACCCTCTCTGCTGGGTACAGCAGCAGTGCATCCACCACTGCTGCTGTTGTCTGAAACCAGATGACAACCCTCTCTGCTGGGGTCCTCTGCCACCAGAGGACCCTCCTCTGCTGCTGGCGTCCGGCACCAGAAGATCCCCCTCTGCTGATGGGGTCCAGCACCAGAGGACCTCCGTATGCTCCTGGGGTCTGGCACCAGAGAACACTCCTTCTGCTGGGTTCCTGCAGCAGAGAACTCCCCTCTGCTGCTAGGGTCTGGCACCAGAGGAACACCTTGTTCTGCTGTGGTGCAGTACCCAAGTACTCTCCTCTCCTACTGGGGTCCAGCGGCAGAGGACTCTCCACTCTGCTGGCGTCCAGCACCAGATTACCGCCTTCTGCTGCTGGGGTGCAGCAGCAGAGGACCCACCTCTGCTGCTGGACCCCAGTGGAGAGGTAGCAGCAAACGACCCTCCTCTCCTGCTGGACCCCTGCAGCAGAGGACCCGCCTCTGCTGCTGGACCACAGCGTAGGGGAAGTTGCAGAGGAACCATGTTCCCTACTGGACCCCAAAGAGAGGGCATGCAGTGGATCCTACTCTTCTACTGGCGTCCTGCAGCAGAGGACCCTCCTCTCCTACTGGGGTCCGGCAGCAGAGGACCACCCTCTGCTGTTCTGGTCCAGCACCAGAGGACCCCCTCTCTGCAGGAGTCTAGCACAAGAGGACTCTCTTCTCTGCTGGGGTCCAGCACCAGAGGAAGCAGCACATGAACCTCCACTCTGCTGGGGTCCTGCAGCAGATGACACACCACTTCTGCTGGGTTTAAGCGGCAGAGTTCCTACTCTCCTGCGGGACACCTGCAGCATAGGACCCTCCTCTGCTGCTGGACTCCAGCAGAGAGGAAGTACAGAGGACACTCAACTCCTGTTCGACCCCAAAGAGAGGATGTGGCAGAGGAACCTCCTCTTCTGCTGGGGTCTGGCAGCAGAGGACCATGCTCTCTGCTGGGGTCTTGCAGCAGAGAACACTCCTCTCTGCTGGGGACCGGCAGCAGAGGACCCTCCACCCTGCTTGGGTGTGGCAGCAGAGGACCCTAATCCCTGCAGGGTCCAGCAACAGAGGACCCTTCTCCCTGCTCCTGGACACCAGCGGAGAGGAAGCAGCAGAGGACCCTCCTCCCTACTGGACAACAAAGAGAGAAAGCAGCAGAGGACCTTCCTCTCTGCTGGTGTCCGAAAGCAAAGGACCCTCCAACCTGTTCTTGTTTGGCAGCAGAGGAACTTCCACAGTGTTGGGGTGTAGCAAAGAGGTAGTAGCATAGATACCTCCTCCATGCTGTGGTCCAGCCACAGAGGACCCTCCTCTGCAGCTGGATCTCAGCAGAGAGGAAGATGCAGAGTATCCTCGTCTCCTGCTGGACCCCAAAGAGAGGATGAAGCAGAGAACCCTGCTCTCTGCTGGGGTCCGGCAGCAGAGGACTCCTCCCTGCTGGGGTCAGGCAGCAGAGGACCCTCTTCCCTGCTGGTTTCTGACAGCAGAGGACCCTCCCCTCAACTGGGTTCCGGCAACAGAGGACCCCCCTCCCTGCTGGGGTCTGGAAGCAGATGACCCTCCTCTGCTGCTGGGGTCCTGCACAAGTGGACTTCCCTCAGATGCTGGGTTCTGGTAGCAAAGAATCCTCCTCTCTGCTGGGTTCCGGCAGCAGAGGACCCTCCTCCATGCTGGGGTCTGGAAGCAGAGGACACTCCTCTACTCCTGGTATCTGGCACTAGAGGATCCTCCTCTGCTCCTGAGGTCCGGCAGCAGAGGATTTTCCTCCCTGCTGGGGTATGGCAGCCGGGGAAACTCCTGCCTTCCAGGGTCCAACAGCAGATGACCCTCCTCTTCTGCGGGACCCCTGTAAAGAGGTGCTCCCCTGCTACTAGACCACAGCAGAGAAGAAGTTGCAGAGGACCCTCACCTCATGCTGCACCCCAGGGAGATGACACAGGAGAATACACTCCTCTTCTGCTGGGGTCCGGCACCAGTGGACTCTCCTCTCTGCTGTACCCCAGCAGAGAGGAAGCTGCAGAGGACACTCCTCTCCGGGTGGGCATCAAACAGAGGAAGCAGTAGAGGACACTCCTGTTCTGCTGGGGTCTGGCAGCAGAGGTCCCTCCTCAGTGTTAGCGCCAGGGAGCATAGGAGCTTCCTCTCCTATTGGGGTCCAGCACCAGAGGACACTCTTCCCTGATGGACTTGGGTCTAGCAGCAGGGTCCCTCCTGTCTGCTGGAGTCCGGCAGCAAATGACCCTCTTCTCTGCTTTGATACAGCAGCAGAGGACCCTACTCTCTGCTGATGTTCGGCACCAGAGCACCCTCTTCTTTGCTGAGGTCTGGGAGCAAAGGACCCTCCTCTCTACTGGGGTCCGGCAGTGGAGGACCCTCTTCTCTTCTGTGGTCCTGCACCAGAGGATCCTCTTCTGCTCCTGGGGTTCCACACCAGAGGACCCACCTCCATGCTGCTGGGTTCCGGGCCCAGAGGACACTCCTCTACTGCTGGGGTCTGGCACCAGAGGACCTTCCTCTGCTGTTGGGATTCGGTACCAGAGGACCCCCCTCATCTGCTGGCATCCGGTACTGTAGGAACCCCCTCTGCTGCTGGGGTCCGGCAGCATAGGACCTCCCTCTGCTGCTGGCGTCCGTCAGCAGAAGACTAGCTTCTGCTGTTATCCAACAGCAGCATATCCCCTTTTGCTGCTGCGGTCTGGCAGCAGAGGATGCTGCTCTGCTGCTGGGGTCCCACAGTAGAGGACTCTTTGCTGCTGCTGCACCCTTGCAGCAGAGGCCTTCCTTTGCTGCTGGACCACAGCAGAGAGGAAGTTGCAGAGAGCCCTCGTCCCATACTGGACCCCAAAGAATGGACGCAGCAGAGGACCTAATCTTGTGATGGCGTCTGGCAGCAGAGGACCCTTCTCTCTGCTGGGGTCTGATATTAGAGGACATTCCTCAGCTGTTGGGATCCAGCAGGAGAGGACTCCCCTTCTTTGCTGGGTTCTGGAACCATAGGATCCCCCTATGCTTTTGTTGTCTGGCAGCAGAGTACCCCCCTCTATTGCTGGGTTCCAGCACCAGAGGACCCCCCTTTGCTGCTATTGTCTGGCAGCAGAGGACACCCAATCTGCTGCAAGGATCCGGAACCAGAGTACCCCTCTCTGCTGCTAGGTCTGGCAGCAGAGGACCTTTCTCCCCTCTGAGGTCCTGCACCAGAAGACCCTAGTAGGTTGCTCGTGTCGGGTACCAGAGGACCCAACTCTGTTGCTGGGGTCCGGCCACAAAGGTCCTTCCTCCTTGCTATGGTACGGCAGCAGATGACCCTGCTGCCTTCTCGGGTATGGCAGAACAGGACCATCCTCTGCTGCTGGAGTCCGACACCAGAGGACACACCTCTCTGCTGAGGTCCAAAACCAGAGTACCCTAGTCTCTGCTGGGGTCGAGCAGCAGGGACCCTCCTTACTCCTGGGTTCCAGCAGCAGAGGACGCTGCTCTACTGCTGGGTTCATACAGCAGAGGACCCTCCTGCCATCTGGGGTCCGACAGCAGAGGCCCCTCGTTTGCTTCTATTCCGGCATCAGAGGAACCTCCTCTGCTGCTCGGGTCCGGCATCAGAAGACTCCTCTCTGCTGGGGTCTGGCAGCAAAGGCCCCTCCTCCCGGCTGGGGTCAGGCAGCAGAGGACCATCCTCCTCTGCTGGGGACTAGTATGAAAGACCCTCCTCCCAGCTGTGGTCCTGCAGCAGAGGACCCTCCACTGCTGTTGTGTCCGGTAGCAGAGCACCCTCCTCTGTTTAGGAACCCCAGCAGAAAGGAAGCAGCAAAGGACCCTACACTCTGCTTTGGTCCAGCAGCAAAGGACCCTCCTCTCTGCTGTGGCACAGCAGAGAAAGCAGAAGAGGAGCCTTTACTCAGCTGGGGTCCCGCAGCAGAGGACCTTCCTCTTCTGCTGTGTTCCAGCAGCAGAGGGTCCTCCTCTACTGCTGAACCCCTGCCTCCGAGGACCATCCTTTGCTGCTGGACCACAGCAGAGAGTAAGTTACAGAGGACACTCGTCTCCTGCTGGACCCCTAAGAGAGGACAAAGAGGAGGACCCTCCTCTCTGCTGGGTTCCAGCAGTAGAGGAAACTCCACTGCTGTGGTCTGGTAGCATAGGACCCTCCTCTGCTAAGGGGTGCGGCAGCAGAGAACACTCCTCTCTGTTGGGCTCTGGCACCAGAGTACACCCCTCTCTGCTGAGGTCCGAAACCAGAATACCCTAGTGTCTGCTGGGGTCGAGCAGCAGGGACCCTCCTTACTCCTGGGGTCCAGTAGCAGAGGACGCTACTCAGCTGCTGGGTTCATACAGCAGAGGATCCTCCTCTACTGCTGGACCCCTGCCTCCGAGGATCAGCCTCTGGTGCTGGACCACAGCAGAGAGTAAGTTACAGAGGACACTCGTCTCCTGCTGGACCCCTAAGAGAGGACAAAGAGGAGGACCCTCCTCTCTGCTGGTTTCCGGCAGTAGAGAAAACTCTGCTAATGGGGTTTGGCAGCAGAGGACCCTGCACCCCTGCAGCAGAGGACCCTCCTCCCTGCTGGACCCCAAAGAGAGGACGCAGCACAGGACATTCCTCTTCTACTGGTGTCCAGAAGCAGAGTACCCACCTCTTCTGCTGGCTCCAGCAGCAGAGGACCCTCCTCTCTGCAGTGGTCCGGTACAAGAGGACTATCCTCTGTGCTGTTGTTTGGCAGCAGAGAACCTCCTCCCTGCTGGGGTCAGACAGCAGAGGACCCTCCTCTCTCCTGGGGTCCAGTACCTGAGGACCCGCCTATTTATTGGATCCCAGCAGAGAGGAAGCAGCAGAGGACCCTCTTCTCCTGGCGTCCGGCAGCACAGGACCACCTTTTTCTTCAAAGTTCCGGCAGCAGAGGACGATCCTCTTTGCTGAGGTCCGGAAGCCTAGGACCCTCCTTACTGCTGTGGTCCGGGAGCAGAGGAACGTCCCCTGCTGGTGGGGTCCAGTACCAGAGGACTGCCTTCTGCTTCTGGGGTCCAGCAGCAGAGGACCCTCATCTGCTGCTGGACCCCAGCGGAGAGGTAGCAACAAAGAACCCTCCTCTGCTGGACTCTTGCAGCAGAGGACCGTCCTCTGCTGCTGGACGACAGCAGAGGGGAAGTTTCAGAGGACCCTCGTTGCCTACTGGACCCCAAAGAGAGGACACTGCAGAGGACAATACTCTTCTACTGGGGTCCAGCACCAGAGGACCCTCTGAGTGCTGGAGGGTCCTCTGGTGCTGGACCACAGCACAGAGGAAGTTGAAGAGGACCTTCGTCCCCGACTGGGCCCCAAAGAGAGGAAGCAGCAGCTGACCCTTTTCTAATGGCGTTCGGCAGCAGAAGACCCTCCTCTGCTGCTAGCGTTTGGCAACAGAAGACCCCCTCTGTTGCTGGGGTCCAGCACCAGAGGACTCCCCTATGCTCCTGGTGTCCTACAGCAGAGAACCCTCCTTCTGCTGGCTTCCTGCAGCAGAGGAACCCCCTCTGCTGCTGGAGTCTGGAATCAGAAGTCCTCCCTCTGCTGCTGTTTCTGGCAGCAGAGGATCCCTCACTGTTTCTGAGTCCCAGCACCAGAGGACCCCCCCTGCTGGGGACCGGCACCAGAGGAACCACTTGTGCTGCTATGGTCCGGTACCAGAGGACTTTCCTCTCCTGCTTGGGTCGAGCAGCAGAGGGCCCTCCACTCTGCTGGGGTCCAGCACCAGAGGACCGCCTTCTGCTGCTGGGGTCTGACAGCAGAGAACCCCCTCTGCTCTTGGGGTCTGACACCAAAGGACCCACCTCTGCTACTGGGTCTGGCAGCAGAGGACCGCCCTCTTCTGCTGGTGTCCGGGAGTGGAGGTCCTCCCTCTGCTGCTGTGGTCGGGCACCAGAGGACCCCCCCAGCTGTTGAGGTCTGGCACCAGAGGACCCCTCCCCTCTGTTGCTGGGGTCTGGCAGCAGAGGACCTTCCTTCTGCTGTGTTCTGGTAGCAGAGGACCCTCCTCCCTGCAGGGATATGGCAGCAGAGGACCCTCATCTGCTGCTCGGGTGTGGTACCAGATGACCCTCCCCTGCTGCTGGAGTCCGGCAGCAGAGGACCATCTTCCCTGCTGAAGTCCGGAATGAGAGAACCCTCCTCCCTGCTGTGGTCTGGCTGCAGAAGACCCTCCTCTGTTGGTGGGGTCCGGCACCAGAGGACCCCCTCTCTTGCTGGTGGTCTGGCAGCAGAGGACCCTCCTCTGCTGGGTTCTGGCATCAGAGGACCCTCCACTCTGCTGGGGTCCAGCACCAGAGGACCGCCTTCTGCTGCTGGGGTCCCGCAGCAGAGAACCCCCTCTGCTCTTGGGGTCCGACACCAAAGGACCCTTCTATGCTACTGGGTCTGGCAGCAAAGGATCCTTCTTCTGTTGGGTCTGGCAACAGAAGACCCCCCTCTTCTGCTTGTGTCCGGGAGTGGAGGTCCTCCCTCCTCACTGCTGTGGTCCGGCAGCAGAGGACCCCCCTCAGCTGTTTGGGTCAGGCACCAAAGGACCCCCCTCTCTGCTGAGGTCCAGCAAAAGAGAACCCCCTCAGCTGCTTGGGTCGGGCACCAGAGAACACCCCTCTCTGCTGGGGTCCAGCAAAAGAGGACCCTCCTCTCTGCTGGGGTGGAGCAGCAGAATACCCTCTTCTCTGCTGGGGCCCGGCATTAGAAGACCCTCCACTGCTGCTACGTCCAACAGCAGATGACCCTACTCTTCTGCTGGACCCCAGCTGAGAGGAAGCAGCAGAGGACCATCTTCTCTGTTGGTGTCTAGCATGAGAGGACCCTTCTCTCCGCTGGGGTGCAGCAGAAAGGAAGCAGCAGAGGACATTCCTCTCAGCTGGAGTCCTGCAGCAGAGGACCCTCCTCTTCTTTCCTGTTCCAGCAGCAGAGGACCCTCCTCTCCTGCTGTCAGATCCCAGCAGCAGAGCAGCGTCGCCTCCTGCCTGACACAGCAGATAGGAGGGTTCTCAGCTGCTGAATCCCAGCCTAGAGGAGTCTCCTCTGCTACAGGACCACAGCAGAGAGGAAGTTGCAGAGGACACTCATCTCCTGCTGGACCCCAAAGAGAGGACAAAGCACAGGACCCTAATCTTCGGCTGGGATCCGACAGATGAGGACTCTGTTTCTGCTGGGTTCCTGCAGCAGAGGACCCTCCTCCCTGCTGGGGTCCGTTCAGCAGAGGACCCTCTGCTGCTGCTCGGGTCCGGCACCAGCGGACCTCCTCTGCTGCTGGGGTGCGGCACCAGAAGACCCTCCTCCCTGCTGGGTTCCAGAGGCAAGAGGGCCTTCCTCCCAGGTGTGGTCAGGTGGCAGAGGACCACCCTCTCTGCTGGGTACAGCAGCAGTGCATCCACCACTGCTGCTGTTGTCTGAAACCAGATGACAACCCTCTCTGCTGGGGTCCTCTGCCACCAGAGGACCCTCCTCTGCTGCTGAAGTCCGGCACCAGAAGATCCCCCTCTGCTGATGGGGTCCAGCACCAGAGGACCTCCGTATGCTCCTGGGGTCTGGCACCAGAGAACACTCCTTCTGCTGGGTTCCTGCAGCAGAGAACTCCCCTCTGCTGCTAGGGTCTGGCACCAGAGGAACACCTTGTTCTGCTGTGGTGCAGTACCCAAGTACTCTCCTCTCCTACTGGGGTCCAGCGGCAGAGGACTCTCCACTCTGCTGGCGTCCAGCACCAGATTACCGCCTTCTGCTGCTGGGGTGCAGCAGCAGAGGACCCACCTCTGCTGCTGGACCCCAGTGGGGAGGTAGCAGCAAAGGACCCTCCTTTCCTGCTGGACCCCTGCAGCAGAGGACCCGCCTCTGCTGCTGGACCACAGCGTAGGGGAAGTTGTAGAGGAACCTTGTTCCCTACTGGACCCCAAAGAGAGGACACACAGAGGATCCTACTCTTCTACTGGCGTCCTGCAGCAGAGGACCCTCCTCTCTCCTGATGTCCGGCAGGAGAGGAAGTCCTCTCTGCTGGAGTCCGGCAGCAGAGAACCCCCTTATGCTCTCTCCTGATGTTTGGCAGCAGAGGAAGTCCTCTCTGCTGCATTCCGGCAACAGAGAGCCCCTTGTGCTGCTGGATTCCAGCAGCAGAGAACCCCCTTATGCTGGTTGCGTCTGGCAGCAAAGACCCCCCCTCTGCTGCTGGGTTTCGGTACCAGAGGACACCCTTGTCCTGCTGGGCCTTGGTAGCAAATGACACTCCTTATGCTGGGTTCTGGCTGCAGACAACACCCATGTTCTGCTCGGGTCCAGCAGCAGAGTTCCTCCCTCTGCTGTTGGTGTCTGGAAGCACAGGACCCCCCTCTGATGCTAGGGTCCGGCAAAAGAGGACCCCCTCTGCTGCTGGGGTCCAGCAGCAGAGAACCCTCCTTCTGCTGGGTTCCTGCAGCTGAGGACCCTCCTCCCTGCCTTGGTACGGCAGCAAAGTCCCTCCTCTCTGATGCGGTCTGGCACAAAAACACCCTACACTCTGCTGGGGTCCAGCAACAGAGAACCCTCCTCTGTTGCTGGGGCCCATCAACAGAGGACACCATTCTCTGCTGGGGTCCAGCACCAGAGGACCCTCCTCTCAGCTTGCTCGAGCAGCAGAGGACCTTCATCTCTGCTGGGGCCCGGCACCAGAGTTCAATCCTCTACTGCTCAGGTCAGACAGCAGAGGACACTCCTCCCTACTGTGGTCTGGCAGCAGAGGACCCTCCTCTGCTTTTGGGGTCTGGCACTAGAGGACCTCCCTCTCTGCTGGGGTCCAGCAACAGAGGATCTTTCTCTGTGCTGGGGTGTTTCACCAGATGACACCCCTCTCTGCTGGGGTCCAGCACAGGACGACCCTCCTATGTGCTGGAGTCCCCCAGCAGAGCACCCTCCTCTCCTGGGGTCTAGCACGAGAGGAACCTCCTTCTCTTCTGGGGTCCTGCAGCGCAGGACCCTGCTCTCTGCTCGGGTCCGGCAGCAGAGTACCCTATGCTCTGCTGTGGTTCCGCACCAGAGACACCCCCCTCTGCTGCTGGTGTCCGGCACCAGAAGACCCTCCTCTGCTGCTGGGACTGGCAGCAGAGAACCATTCTCCCTGCTGGTTTACGGCAGAAGAGGATGCTCTACTGCTGCTGGGGTCTGGTAGCAGAGGACCCTTCACTCTGTAGGACCCCAGCAGAGAGGCGTGTCCTCTGCTGCTTCCTCTCTGCTGGGGTCCGACAGCACCAGAGGACCCTCCACTGCTGCTGGGGTCTAGCATCAGAGTACCCCCCTCTGTAGCTTGGTTCCGGCACCAGAGGACCCACCTCTGCTGATGGTGCCGGCAGCAGAGGACCCTACTCCCTGCTGTTTTCCAGCACCAGAGCTCCCTGCTCTGCTGCTGGGGTCTGGAAACAGAAGACCCTCCACTCTGTTGGACCCCAGCAGAGAGGTAGCAGCAAAGGAGCTGCCTCTCTGCTGGTTTACAGATAGACTTCGGGCTCGTCCCCGGACTTCTGACCAGTGATCAATGGAGAGACTCAAGGGAGTAACCAAAGCTTGTCCCATTATCGAACTTAAAACACTAAACACAATGGGCAGCAACACAAAAGCACACAACAAACTAATGAAAGACAAAACAATCGCGCGATCAAATTCTCCTTCCAAATACAAATTCCAAATACAAATGGTCGGAGGGGCGCCCTGCCTCTGCACGACCTCCGGGGACGAGATAAACTCGCTCTTCCCCGGTTCCAAACTAGTCCTGGAGCGTCCTCCAGGCGCAAACTAGTCCTGGAGCGTCCTCCAGGCACAAACAAAATTCAAATACAAAATTCAAATTCACCGGTGTACCAAATAATTACAAATATCAACACAACACATAACAAACACACACACTACATGAACCGGCCGGACTTACCTCCCTCTGTCTGGTCAGAGCGTCGAAAGACGACCCCCGGATCCCCGGGCGAGCCCCCAAATGTTAAACCGCGGGGGTTTAACAGGTACGGGCCCCAGGAGTCGCCGCCCGAAAGCTCCCAATAACCAGGTCAGAGGCTGCAAAAGCAAGAGGGATTTTATTGACGTTCGCGAACGGGCTCCCACTCTGCAAGGAGAAGAAGCCCCGATGTCCAGGGGTACAGGCATTTTATACTGCGAGCTCAGTACACTTGCTGGGTTTGGTACAAATTTTATGACCTTAGTCTGGCACCAGCTCAGGGCCCTCCAGCCTCATTTCCTCCGACTAAGGAATTTACTTATCAGGAGATAGAAACTTAGGCCTTCTTCCCATTGTCAGGCCCAGCATGGCCATTCCCCTACCCCTTATCTGGTCTCGCCAAGCAGGATACAGAAGCAGAAAAAGCATTAACCCTTACTTTTCTCTTTCAGGGTCCGACAGCACCAGAGGACCCTCCACTGCTGCTGGGGTCTAGCATCAGAGTACACCCCTCTGTAGCTTGGTTCCGGCACCAGAGGACCCACCTCTGCTGATGGTGCCGGCAGCAGAGGACCCTACTCCCTGCTGTTTTCCAGCACCAGAGCTCCCTGCTCTGCTGCTGGGGTCTGGAAACAGAAGACCCTCCACTCTGTTGGACCCCAGCAGAGAGGTAGCAGCAAAGGAGCTGCCTCTCTGATGGTTTCCGGCAGCAGAGGACCCTCCTCTGTACTGGGGTCCAGCAGCAGAGGACCATCGTTGCTGCTGAGGTCCAGAAGCAGAGGACCCTCCTCCCTGCTGCGGTCTGGCAGCAGAGGACCACCCTCTGCTGTTCTGGTCCAGCACCAGAGGACCCCCTCTCTGCATGGGTTTAGCACAAGAGGACCCTCTTCTCTGCTGGGGTCCAGCACCAGAGGAAACAGCACAGGAACCTCCACTCTGCTGGGGTCCTGCAGCAGATGACACACCACTTCTGCTGGGTTTAAGCAGCAGAGTTCCTACTCTCCTGCAGGACACCTGCAGCATAGGACCCTCCTCTGCTGCTGGACCCCAGCAGAGAGGAAGTACAGAGGACACTCAACTCCTGTTCGACCCCAAAGAGAGGATGTGGCAGAGGAACCCCCTCTTCTGCTGTGTTCCGGCAGCAGAGGACCACGCTCTCTGCTGGGGTCTCGCAGCAGAGAACACTCCTCTCTGCTGGGGTCTGGCAACAGAGGACCCTACTCCCTGCTGGGGCCTGGCAGCCGAGGACCCACCTCCTTGCTGGGGTTCAGCAGTGGAGGACCCTCTTCTGCTGCTGGGGTCCGGCAACAGAGGAACCTCGTTCCTGCTGTGTTCTGGCAGCAGAGGATTCTCCTTCTTGCTGGATTTGGACAGCAGAGGAACCTCCTCTGCTGAAGGAACATAACAGAGATAAAGCAGCATAAGACCCTCTTCTCTTCTGGGGTCCAGCATCAGAGACCCTCATTTCTGCTGGACCCCAGCACAGAGGAAGCCGCAGAGGACAATCCTCTCTGCTGAGGTACAACAATAGAGTACCCTCCTCTCTGCTGGGGTCCGGCAACAGAAGACCCTCATCTGCTGCTGATGTCCAGCAGCAGATGAACATCCTCTGCTTTTGGTGTCCGGCAGCATAAGACACTCCTCTCCGTTGGACCCCATCAGAGAGGAATCAGCAGAGGACCATCCTCTCTGCTGGGGTACAGCAGTAGAGGACCCTAATCTCTGTTAAGGTCCATCACCAGAGGATCCGCCTCTCTGCTGGGGTCCAACAGAGAAGAAGCAGCAGAGGACCCTCCTCTATGCTGGAGTCCAGAGGAGGACCCTCATCTCTGCTGGCATCCGGCAGCAGAGGACCATCCTCTCTGCTGGGTCCGGCAGCAGAAAACTTTCCTCTTCTGCAGGGATCCGGCACCAGAGAACACCCCTCTGCTGGGGTCGGGCAGCAGAGGGTCCTACTCTACTGCTGGGGTCCAGAAAAATAGGACCCTCCTCTCCGTTGGACCCCAGTGGAGAGGAATCAGCAGAAGACCGTCCTCTGCTGGAGTCCAGCAGTAGAGTACTCTCCTCTCTCCTGGGGTCCAGCACCAGAGGACTCTCCTCACTGCGGGTGTCCAGCATAGACGAAGCAACAGAGGACCCTCCTCTCTGCTGGGGTCCAGCAGAAGAAGACCCTCTTCTTTACTGGGGTCCGGCAGCAGATAACACTCCTGTATTGCTGGGGTACCGCTGCAGAGGACCCACTTCCCTGCTGGGGTCTGGCAGCAGTGGACACTCCACTTTGCCTTGCTTCCAGCAGCTGAGGACCCTCCTCTCCTGCTGAACCCCTGCAGAAGATGACCCTCCTATGCTGCATGACCTCAGCAGAGAAGAAGTTCTAAAGGACCCTCGTTTCCTCATGGACTTCAAAGAGAGGCCGCAGCAGAGGACCCTCCTCTTCTGTTGTGGTCGGGGAGCAGAGAACCCGCTTCTTCTGCTGGGGTCCAGCAACAGAGGTCCCTTCGCTCTGCTGGGTTCCAGGAGCATAGGACCCACTCACTGCTGGGGTCCGGAAGCAGTGGACCACCTCTCCTGGACCCCAGCAGGGAGGAAGCAGCAGAGAACCCTCCTCTCTTCTGTGATCCAGCACCAGAGGACACTCCTCTGCTCTGCCAAAACAAACAGGAAGCAGCAGAGGACCCACCTCTCTGCCTGGGGTCGTCACCATATGACGTTCCTCTCTGCTGGGTCTAGCACATGAGGACCCTCGTCTGTGCTAGGATCCAGCAAGTAAAATGCTGCAGAGGACCCTTCTCTCTGCTGGAGTCCAGCAGCCAAGGACCCTCCTATCCTGCTGAACACCAAAGAGAGGAAGCAGGAGAGGACCTCTCTGCTGGGGTCAGGCTCCAGAAGACACTCCTTCCTGCTGGGCACGGGCAGCTGAGGACCCTGTTCTCTGATGGGGTACAGCAGAAGAAGACCTCCCTCCGCTGCAGGTGATAGGCATCAGAGTACCCTCCTCTCTGCTGGGGCCTGGAACCAGATGACGCCCCTCTCTAATTGGACCAGCATCAGAGGACCCTCCTCACTGCTGGGGTCCAGCAGCAGAGGAACCTCCCTCTGTTGGTGTCCGGCACCACAGGAACCACCTCCCTGCTGGCGTCTGGTACCAGATTACCCTCCTCTGCTGCTGGGTTCCGGCACCAGAAGACCCCCCTCTCTGCATGGGTCCTGCAGCACAGGACCCTCAACTGCTGCTGGGGCCCGGCACCAGAGGACCCCCCTCTCTGCATGGGTCCAGCAACAGAGGACCTTCATCTCTGCTGGGGTCTGGGAACAGAGGACCCTCCTGTCTGCTGTAGTGCAACACCAGAGAAGCCTCGTCGTCTGCTGTGGCCCAGCAGCAGAGGAAACTCCTCTCCGCTGGGGTCCAGAAGCGGAGCACCCTCCTCTCTGCTGAGTTCCAGCACCAGAGGACCTTCTTCTCTGCTAGGATCCAGCACCAGAAGACCCTCCTCTCTGTTGGGTCCGACATCCGAGAATCCTCCTCTATTCTGGCGTCCGGCAGTAGAGGACCCTCTTTTCTGCTGGGGTCCTGCAGCAGAGGACCCTCCTCTCTTTTTGGGTCTGCCAGCAGAGGACGCTCCTTCCTGCTGGGTCCTGCAGCAGAAGACCTTCATCCATGCTGGAGAGCCTTGGATGAGCGTCCTGCGCTGAGTGCTGGTGGCCACGAGAGGGCGCCCAAAGCCGCCATTCTTTCTTTTCTTTTTTTCTTTTCTTTTCTTTTCCATTTTTTTTTTTCAGGTTTATTTATTTTATTCCAAAGTCAGATATACAGAGAGGAGGAGAGACAGAGAGGAAGATCTTCCGTCCGATGAGTCACTCCCCAAGTGAGCCACAATGGCTGGTGCATGCCGATCCAAAGCCAGGAACCTGGAGCCTCTTCTAGATCTCCCATGTGGGTGCAAGTTTCCAAATTCTTGGGCCGTTTCGACTGCTTTCCCAGGCCACAATCAGGGATCTGGATGGGAAGTGGAGCAGCCAGGATTAGAACCGGTACCCATATGGGATCCCGGCTCGTCCAAGGCGAGGACTTTAGTTGCTAGGCTATGGCACTGGGCCCCAAGCTGCCCTTTCTACCCCTGGTGGGCTCAGGCCTTCTGACCACTAGACAGTCCAACCCTAGCCATCCTAGGGTGAGGTGGGTGTCCCGGACAGTATTCTGGTACACATGCTGTTGAAAGATCAGGGTTCCAAGGCCGAACAGCCCACATACCAAAGCCCGGGAGGGAGGAGGACGTTTGGGGCCTAGCATCAGCCCAGGCCTCTGTGATAGGAAGTGTCAGGGTGCCTTTAAGAGCAAGGCACTTAAAGAACTCTGGTAGGTGGTGTCCTATGTCACCATGCCCACAGGCCCTCAGGGAGCTGGAGTCCCATGCCTGCGTCCTCAGAGCCCTCTGAGAGCTGGTGTTAAACACCAGCCCACTGGGGTTGTTCTTGGCCAGATGAGGTTCCGGGAAACCTTACCGCCACCCACATTCCTCGCAGAGCACCCTGAGATGCAGGCTCCGGGAATTCTTTGGCAAGTGGAGCAGTTCCTTGATGGGCTGCCAAGAGGGCTTCATGGACCTATTTTTTATTCCAAAGTCCGAGATACAGAGAGGAGGAGAGACAGAGAGAAAGATCTTCCGTCCAATGATTCACTTTCCAAGTGAGCCACAATGGCTGGTGCACGCCAAACCGAAGCTGGGAACTTGGAACCTCTTCCATGTGGGTGCAGGGTCCCAAAGCTTTGGGCCGTCCTCGACTACTTTGCCATGCCACAAGCAGGGAGCTGGATGGGAAGTGGAGCAGCCAGGATTAGAACCGGTGCCCATATGGGATCCCGGCGCGTTCAAGGCAAGGACTTTGGCCACTAGGCCACGCTGATGGGCCCCGGCTTCATGTATTTTTGCATGTGTTGGGTGGTGGTTAGGGTGATACACTACTCGGCCTACCTTGGCCTAGCTGAGTGGTGTCTGGGCATGTGGGCTCCTAAGCCAGGAGCCAGGTGGATGGGCAAGTAGGCACCAGAGGTCACCAGCCATCTGCAATAGGAAGTCTCAGGCCCTAGCTGCTAAAGAAAGCACCCTGCAACATGCAGCCCTGCTGCCCAGCACATATGATGATGGCCGGGTAGCCACCAAGGCCCGCACAAGGTAGGGCTTTCAGGGCCTGTGCTTCCTGCACACAACAGGGTGCACAAAGCTGCCTTTCCTATCTCTAGCTAGCACTTGAGGGGTCAGCCATCCCTGTCATGTGCTTTGGAGGCAGGAATTTGGCCTCACAGCCTCCAGCCAGATGCTGCTGCCCTCTTGTTGACCAGGAAGTGCTTCACCCTCCTCCATGGATCCTTCTGGATTCAAGACTCTTCCTCCTGCTGGTCAGCTGTGGACCGTCGGCTGCCGCTGAAGTGCCATCTTCCACAAGACATCCCAACAGCTGACATCTGTTCTTCACAGAGGTCCTTCTCCCCAGGACAGGTAGAGTAGCAACATGCCTGGATCCCTTGTCTGTACTGGCTGCTCTCACAGCACGGAACGGCATAAGTTGTGCAAGCCAGGGGGACAGGTGCCTTCAGCAGCCTGGTGAAGGAGCTGCTGAAGGGTCCAGCAAGGATTGGTGTGGTGTGGTGTGTGTTGTGTGTGGTGTGGTGTGGTGTGGTGTGGTGTGGTGCAGGGCATTGTCCCAGTGGGTCAAGCCTCAGCCTGCCAGGTGGATGGCCTGTACGGGTGCTGCTTCAAATCCTGGCTGCATCCCCTGCAGTCCAGCTCCCTGCCGATCCTCCTGGGAGAGCAGCGGAGGATGCTGCAGGGGCTTGTGCCCCTGTGCCCGTGTGCCCCTGTGCCCCTTTGGGAGATCTGGAGGGAGCTCCTGGTTCCTGGGCTTGTCCTGACCCAGCCACAGCTGGCTCTGGTGGTGGTCGTTGGGGATGTGAGCCAGCAGATGCAAGCAAGATTCTGTCTCTCCCTCTCTGTTCCTCTGTGCTTCCAAGAAAAGAGGACAGAGGGAGGCAGGAGGGAGGAAGGAAAAGACAGAAAGCTGCTGGCCTCCTGCGAGGGAGCATGCTGTGTGCTGTGCTGTGACTCTAGACTGCTTTTAGCTGTCAGTGCAGACCCCCAGGGCGTGCATATGGCTTCCGTCATGGGACTCGTGTGCAAGCTCTAAAAACAGTGTCCTTGAGAGCAAATGCCTCTCTGAGTTGGGGTGCTTCCAATGATTTGTCAGGAGAGCCTTGGATGAGCATCCTGCAGTGAGTCCTGGTGGCCACGAGGGTGCCCGATGCTGCCCTACCTTTTTTTTTTTAAACAGATTTATGTATTTTATTCCAAAGTCAGATATACAGAGAGGAGAAGAGACAGAGAGAAAGATCTTCTGTCCGATGATTCACTCTCCAAATGAGCCGCAAGAGCCGGTCCCCTGGGGCCCACTCTGCTGGGGCCTCAGCAAGAGGGCCCCTTGGCCCCCCCTCCATCCCCTCCCTATCTGCTGGGGCATCTGCAAGATGGTCCATCTCGTGAGCCCCTCTGCCTGGGTCTCAGCGAGATGGTCCTCGTCGGACACCCCTCTCTCTCTACCTGGGCTTCAGCTAGTGGGAACCCCGGCGACCCCTTCCTTGCTGCTGGGGCCGAATTGAGAGGGTCCGCCTCTGGAATCCCTCTGTTGGGGCCTCAGAGAGAGGGAGCCCCGCTGCAAACTACACTCTCTGCTGGGGCCTCAGCGAGAGAGATCATCAGAGCCCAAGCCTCTCTCTGTGTTGGGGACTCAGCCAGAGGGTCCCCCTCAAGACCCCGTCTTCTGGGGCCTCAGTGAGAGGGAACCCTGAGTCCCACACTCACTCTGCTGGGTCGTCCGCGAGAGGGTCGCCCTGGGAACCCCCTCTGCTGGGGCCTCAGCGAGAGGGACCCCCTCGGCACCCCCTCTGTTGGGGAATCAGAAGGGGAAACCCTGGTGACCCCTCTCTCTCTGCTGGGGCCTCAGCGAGAGGATCCCCCTTGGGACCCCCTCTGCTGGGGCCTCAGCGAAGGGGAACCCCGGTGACCCCCTTTGCTTGGGCCTCAGCTAGAGGGACACCCGGAGCCAACTAACCTCTCTGCTGGGGCCTAGGCGAGAAGGGACCACTCGGGACCCCTCTGCTGGAGCCTCAGCGAGAGTGTCCCCCTCGGGACCCCCTCTGATGGGGACTCAGTGAGGGGGAACCCTCGCGACCCCTCCCTCCCTACTGGGGCCTCAGCGAGGGGGAACCCCGGTGACCCCCTTTGCTTGGGCCTCAGCTAGAGGGACACCCGGAGCCACCTAACCTCTCTGCTGGGACCAAGGCGAGAAGGGACCACTCGGGACCCTCTTTGCTGGGGCCTCAGCGAGATGGACCCCCAGAGCCCCCTTCCCTCTCTGTTGATGCCTCGGCAGGAAGGTCTCACTCGGGACCGTCTATGCTGGAGCCTCAGCGAGAGTGTCCCCCTCGGACCCCTCCTCTCTTAATGCTGTGGCCTCAGTGAGAGGATTCCACTCGGGACCCTCTCTGCTCTGGCCTCAGCAAGATGGTCCCCCCAGACACCCCTCTCTCTCTGCCTGGGCCTCATTGAGAGAGATCATCAGAGCCCAACCCTCTCTCTGTTGGGGACTCAGCCAGAGGGTCCCCCTCAGGACCCCGTCTTCTGGGGCCTCAGTGAGAGGGAGCCCTGAGTCCCACTACCTCTCTGCTGGGTCCTCTGCGAGAGGAACCCCAGAGCCCCACTCACTCGACGCCGTGGCCTCAGTGAGATGGACTCACAACCACCCCCTTTCTCCTCTCTCTCTGCTGGGGCGTCAGCGAGAAGGACTCACAACCACTCCCTTTCTCTCTCTCTCTCTGCTGGGGCCTCAGCGAGACGGTCCCCTCGGGATCCCATCTGTTGGGACCTCATCGAGAGGGACTCCCTTGAGACCCCCTCTGCTGGGGTTTCAGCGAGAGGGTCCCCCAGCGCCCCCCTCTGCTGCTGCGGCCTAAGCGAGAAGGTCTCCCAAGCACCCCTCCATCTCTGCTGGGGCCACAGCGAGAGGGTCCCCAGCGGGATCCCCCTCCTTCTTCGCTGGAACCTCAGCGAGAAAGTACCCCTCGGAACCCCCTCTGCTGGGGTCAGCGAGAGGTTCCTTCTCAGACCCCCCTTTCTCTCTGCTGGGACCTCAGCGAGAGGGTCACCCTGGGGACCCACTCTGCTGCCTCCTCAGCGAGAGGGACCCCCAGAGCCCCCCTCCCTAGCTGCTGGGGCCTCAGCGAGATGAACCCCCGAGCACCCCTCCATCTCTGCTGGAGCCTCAGTAGGAAGGTACCCCTCGGGACCCCCTCTCCTCAGGCCTCAGGAAGAGGGTCCCCCTCGGATACCCCCTCCATCTCTGCTGGGGCCTCATCGAGAGGAACTCCCTTGAGACACCCTCTACTGGGGCCTCAGCAAGAGGGTTAACCAGTGCCCCCTCCCTCGCTGCTGGGGTCCTCAGCGAGAGGGTCTCCATAGGGACCCCCTCTGCTGGGGCCTCAGCGAGAGGGACACTTGCCACCCCCCTTCTCTCTCTTAGCTGGGGCCCAGAGAGAAGTTAGCACTTGGACCCCCACTTCTCTCTTCTGGGGCCTCAGGGAGTGGGACCCTCGCCCCCTCTCTCTGCTGGGGCCTCACTGAGGGACCCCTTAGGGACCCCCTCTGCTGGGGCCTCAGCGAGAGGGACCTCTGGTGACTCCTCCCTCACTGCTGGGGCCTCAGCAAAAGAGACCACTCGGGACCCCCTGTACTGGGGCCTCAGCGAGATTGTCCACCTTGGTACCTCCTCTGCTGGGGCCTCAGCGAGAGGGTCCCCCTCAGACCACCCATCTCTGTCTGCTGGGACCTCAGCGAGGGTGTCCCCCTTGGGACACCCTCAGCTGGGGCCTCAGCAAGAGTAACCCTCACGCTGCTGGTGCCTCAGCGAGAGGGTCCCACTCCGAACCCATTCTGCTGGGGCCTCAGCGAGAGGGACCCTTGTCCTCCTCTCTGTCTCTGTTTCTGCTGGGGCCTCAGCGAGAGGGTCCTGCTCGGGACTCCACTGCTGGGGACTCAGCAAGAGGGACCACCACAGCCCACCTACCTAGCTGCTGGGGCCTCAGTGAGAGGGTCACCCTGGGGAACCCCTCTGCTGGGGCCTCTGTGAGAGCGTGTTCCTCGGACCCTCCCTCTCTCTGCTGGGGCCTCTGTGAGAGGGTCCCACTCGGGACAACCTCTGCTGGGGCCTCAGCGAGAGGGACCCTTTCTCTGCTGGGGCCTAAGCGAGAATGACCCTCCCAGCCAGAGACTCAATCTCTGCTTGGGCCTCTGAGAGAGGGTCCCTTTCGGGACCCCGCCTGCTGGGGCCTAAGCGAGAGTGACCCCCAGAGCACCCTCCCTCGCTGCTAGGGCCTCAGTGATACTGACCCCAGCTCCCCTCCATCTCTGCTGGGGCCTCAGTGAGAGGGTCCCCCTCTTGCGCCCCCTCCCTCTCTGCTGGAGCCTCAGCGAGAAGGTACCCTTCAGGGCCCCTCTGCTGGGCCTCAGGAAGAGGGTCCACCTCGGACACCGCCTCCGTCTCTGCTGGAGCGTCAATGAGAGGGTTACCCTCTGGAGCCCCTCTGCCTGGGCTTCAGCTAGAGGGACCCCTGGCAACCCCTCTCTTGCTGCTGGGGCCTCAGCGAGAGGGTCCCCCTCTGGAATCCCTCTACTGGGGCCTCAGCGAGAGGGACCCCTGGTGCCACCTACCCTCTCTGCTGGGTCCTCAGTGAGAATATACCCCTCAGGACCCCCTGTGCTGGGGCCTCAGCGAGACGCACCCGCGGAGCCCCCTCCTTATCTGCTGGTGCCTCAGGGTGAGGTTCACCTTCACCGTCCCTTCCTCACTGATGGGGCCTCAGCGAGAGGGTCCCACTTGGGACAACCTCTACTCGGGCCACAGTAAGATATCCCCCTCGGGACCCCTGTATGCTGGGGCCTCAGTGAGAGGGACCCTTTCTTTGCTGGGGCCTCAGTGAGAGGGACCCTCCCATCCAGAGCCTCTATCTCTGCTGGGGCCTCTGAGAGAGGGTCCCCCTCGGGACCCCGTCTTTTGCGGCCTAAGCGAGTGGGTCTCCCAGTGCCCCCCTCCCTAACTGCTGGGGCCTCAGCGAGATGAACCCCCGGACACCCCTCCATCTCTGCTAGGACATCAGTGAGAGCGTCCCCCTTGGACGCGCCCTCCCTCTCTGCTGGAGCCTCAGCAGGAAGGTAACCCTCGGGACCCCATGTTCTCGGGCCTCAGAAAGAGGGTACCCCTCTCATATAACCCCTCTGTCTCTGCTGGAGCCTCAACAAGAGGGTCACACTCTGGAGCCCCTCTGCTGGGCCTCAGCGAAAGGGACCCCGGTGCTCCCCTCCCTCGCTGCTGGGGCCGCAGAGAGAGGGTCCCCCTCGCAACCCCCTCTGCTGGGTCCAGAGCGAGAGGTTTTCCCTTGGGATCACCTCTGCTGGTGCCACAGTAAGATCGTCCACCTTGGGACCTCCTCTGCTGGGGCCTCAGCAAGAGGGTCCCCCTTGAGACCCACTCTGCTGGGGCTTCAGGGAGAAGGTCCCCCTCGGACCCTCCCTTCCTCGCTGCTCGGGCCTCAGCAAGAGGTTCCCCTTCAGGACCCAGTCTGCTGGGGCTTCAAGGAGAAGGACCATCGGCTGCCCCTCCCTCTCTCTCTCTCTCTCTCTCTCTCTCTCTCTCTCTCTAACTGCTGGGGCCTCAGCGAGAAGGTCCTGCTCGGGACCCACTCTGCTGGGGCCTCAGTGTGAGGGACCCTGGCCCCCCATCCCCTCCCTATCTGCTGGGGCATCTGCAAGATGGTCCATCTCGTGAGCCCCTCTGCCTGGGTCTCAGCGAGATGGTCCTCCTCAGACCCCCCCTCTCTCTCTACCTGGGCTTCAGCTAGTGGGAACCCCGGCGACCCCTTCCTTGCTGCTGGGGTGTCAGCGAGAGAGATCCTCAGAGCCCAAGCCTCTCTGTGTTGGGGACTCAGCCAGAGGGTCCCCCTCAAGACCCGGTCTTCTGGGGCCTCAGTGAGAGAGACCCCTGAGTCCCACACTCTCTCTGCTGGGTCCTCTGCAAGAGGGTCGCCCTGGGGAACACCTCTCCTGGGGCCTCAGCGAGAGAGACCCCCTCGGGGCCCCCTCTGATGGGGACTCAGTGAGGGGGAACCCTGGCAAACCCTGCCTCTCTGCTGGGGCCTCAGCGAGAGGATCCCCCTTGAGACCCCCTCTGCTGGGGCCTCAGCGAGGGGGAACCCCGGCGACCCCCTTTGCTTGGGCCTCAGCTAGAGGGACACCCGGAGCCACCTAACCTTTCTGCTGGGGCCTAGGCGAGAAGGTACCACTCGGGACCGCCTTTGCTGGAGCCTCAGCGAGATGGACCCCCGGAGCCTCCTTCCCTCTCTGTTGATGGCTCAGCAGGAGGGTCCCACTCGGGACCCCCTCTGCTGGAGCCTCAGCGAGAGTGTCCCTCTCGGACCCTTCCTATCTCAATGCTGTGGCCTCAGTGAGAGGATTCCACTCAGGACCCGCTCTGCTGTGGCCTCAGCGAGAGGGTCCTCCCAGACCCCAATCTCTCTCTCTGCCTGGGCCTCATCGAGAGAGATCATCAGAGCCCGACCCTCTCTCCGTTAGGGACTCAGCCAGAGGGTCTCCCACAGGACCCCGTCTTCTGGGGCCTCAGTGAGAGGAACCCATGAGTCCCACTACCTCTCTGCTGGGTCCTCTGCGAGAGGGTCCCCCTGAGCACCACCTCTCCTGGGGCCTCAGCGAGAGAGGGACCACCTCTGGACCCCCTCTGCTGGGGCATCAGCAAGAGGTTTCTCCTCGGACGACCCTCCCTCTCTGCTGGGGCCTCAGCGAGAGGGTCCCTCTTGGGACCCCCTCTGCTCTTGCCTCAGCGAGAGTCCCCCTGGGACCTCCCCTCTCTCTGTGCTGTGTCCTCAGTGAGAGGGTCCCACTCAGGAACCCCTCTGCTGGGTCCTCAGCCCGAGGGTCCCCCTCGGAATCCTTCTCAATCTCTGCTGGGGCCTCCGTGAGAGGTTCCCCCTCAGGCAGGTATATTAGGCCTTTATATGTTATGCAAGTATGTTAGTATTTGTGAAGCACCCCTCTCTTTATCTTGTCTTTCTGCTATGAGCACCAGGTTCCGACATTTCCTGCCAGTTTCCATTTTATTTTTTATTTATTTTTTTATTTTTTTCCCCCTCCTTCTTTTTTTTTTTTTTTATTATTTAACTTCATTAATTACATTGTATTATGTGACACAGTTACATAGATACTTGGGTTCTTTAAACCAGAGTATCAGACTGTCTGGTGTGTGACCCCAGCTGTTGGGGGTCTGGCCCTCCCTTTATAAATAGCATAATCTCTGCCCGTGCTTTTGCTTATCATTCCCCTGTTATTACCACAGGGAAAATACCCACCTTCTCTACATGGCAGCTTTGTGGGGTTTGGACATGACTGGCAAGCACCCCGTTTTCCCTTCTTTAGGAATGCAATGATTCCTGTGGAATCTATTAGTTCCATCATTCCTCTGAACTTGAGGAATCGCTCACGTGGGTGAACCTCAGCTCCTTGAATTTGAAGCTTGTGTCTGTCTGTGTTATCCCCATGTTTCTCTCTCACATACAGAAAACACCTCTGAAGTAAATGACACCACGTTCCAGTGCACCCTGACAGCGTGCTGGAATGGCAATTGCAATTCTGCTGTTCTTCAGCCCCTGCCCTGAATCCTGCCTGTGTCTGTTGGGACTGACGGAGAGGCCTCGTTGGCCTGATAAAGAATAAAAGAGACTGGCATAATGGCGACCACCATAGCCAGTACATCAGCAGCCGCCACCACCAGTTACCTTGGTGACAATGAACAAGGTCGCGGTACAGACTGCCAGAGTTATGGAGCAATAGGACTTTACTGATGCACATGAGCGGGTGGGCACCCTTGTGTTGTAACTGCGGGTTGATCTGTTGGCAGAGGAACAGCAGAGGCTGTGAGATTGGGTCTAGGCCTCTTGTACCCCATCGTATGCCTTTTTGTGTGCAACACCTATGCAAGTGCAAAATGCTTCCAAGCCCGGGAACTGCTGTCTGCTCGTTGCTACCAAGCTAAAGATACTCCTATGGTCAGGACTTCTTGTTCCCCATCATATGCTTTATGTATGTTTCACCTGTGTACTGCTATGTTTTCCCAAGCCCGGGAATTGCTGTCTGCTCATTGCTACCGAGCTCAAGATACTCCTATGGTCAGGGCCTCTTGTTCCCCATCATATGCTTTATGTATGTTTCACCTGTGTAGTGCTATGTTTTGCCAAGCCCAGGACCTGCTGTCTGCTCATTGCTACCGAGCTAAAAACATTCCTAGCCATGGAACAGGGTTACCTGCCTCCCTGAGTATGGTTTGTGCATCTGCAGCAGGCAATGCTTGAATGGCAGCCAGTGACAGGTAAGATGGACCAGGCACTGAACAACCTAAGACAGGGGCTCTGTCATGCTACAGAGATTCCTGATGAAGGGTAAAGCTGATAACGGGAGAGTCTACAACCTAAGATAGGCACATTCAAGTCAGCTTTAAAACAAAAAATGCGGTCCTGGGGTGGGGTAAGGAGATGATTAGCACTTGTTAAGCTGAGCACTAGGGGAACGGGTTTGGGGCTAAAAACACCTGGTCTAATTGGGCTCAGCTGCACGCAATGTTCTGTACATGAGGGTGTGGGGGAAAGAGCAAACAAGGAGAGCGGAAAGAGCAAAATGGGGAGACTTCAGAGACTTCCACCATCTCTGTTCTCCATGTCGGAGACTCATGCACAGACCTACGCCGTGTCCACGAATTGGTTCTGCTAGAGAGAACACATTTTCCCTTCTTCAGGGCATCATAGGAAACATTTGTGAGATGAGGCATCTCAGTCGTGTGTATTGGAGGCAGGAATTTGGCCCCACAGCCTCCTACCACCAGCCACTGCCCTCTTGTTCACCAAGGAATGCTTCACCCTCCTCCAGGGGCATCCTGGATTCAAGACCCTTTCTGCTGCGGACCACTTGTGGACCATCAGCTGCCACTGATGTGCCACCTGAACCAAGAAACACCAACAGCTGACGTGTCTTCTCCACAGAGGCTTTCTCACCAGGAGAGGTAGAGTAGCAGCATTCCTGGATGCCTTGTTGGTGCCCGCTGCTGTCTCAGCATGGAACAGCCACAGTTGTGCCAGCAAGGGGCACAGGTACTTTCACTGGCCTGTTGAAGGAGCTGCTGAAGAAACTGGTAAGGGATGTTGTCGGGTGGTGCGGGTTTTGGTGGTTGGGGAGGGGTCCTAAGGTGTCAAGCGTCAAGCCTGCGAGGCTTGTGTGCAGTTCAGCTGTATGGGTGCTGCTTCAAGACCTGACAGCATCCTCTGAAGTCCAGCTCCCTGCCGATGGTGCTGGCTGAACAGCAGAGGATGGCGCAGGGGCTTGTGCCCCTGTGCCTCTGTGCCCCTGTTGGAAATGTGGAGGAAGCTCGTGGTTCCCGGGCTTGACCTGGCCCAGCCACATCTGGCTCTGGTGGTGGTCCCTGGGGAAGAGAGGCAGCAGATGCAAGAAAGATTGCTCTCTCTTTCCCTCTCTGTTCCTGTGTGCTCCAAGCAAACAGGACTGATTCAGGCAGGCAGGCAAGAAGGCAGAAAGAGAGAGATTGCTATTGGCCTCCTGGCAGGGAGTGTGCTGTGTGCTGTGTGCTGTGCTGTGGCTCTAGACTGCTTTTGTCTGCCAATGCAGACCCCAAGGGTGTGCGTAAGGCTTCTGTCCTGGGACTTCTGTGCAACCGCTCCAAAGAGTGTCCTTGAGAGTGAATTTCTCTTAGGCTTGGATTGTTTCTCTTTTTTGTGCATGAGAGCCTGGAGGAGTGTCCTGCAGTGAGTCCTGCTGGCCATGAGAGGACGCATAAGAAGCCCTTTCTATCCCTGGTTGGCTGAGGCATTTTGAGCACTAGAAGGTCCAGCCCCAGCCATCCTAGTGTCAGGTGGGAATCCCGGGCAGAATTCCTTTATATGTGTCCCTTGAAGATTGGGCTCCAAGGCCGAACAGCCCACATATGAAGGATCAGGAGGGGGTGGAGGACGCTTGTGGCCTTGCATCAGGCCAGGCCTCTGTGCTAGGAAGTGGCTGTCTGTCTTCACCAGTAAGGTACAACCTAGGGCACAAGGAGAACTAGAAGCTGGGGTTTCGCATCACGGACCCCAGAGGCCCTGAGGGACCTGGAGTCCCAGTCAGTAAGCCCATGAGCCCTATGGGAGCTGAAATCCCATGTGAGTGTGCACACGGACCCTCTGGGAGCTGGAGTCCCACATCACTGTGCCCATGGGCCCCAAGAGACCTGGAGTCCCATGTCTGTGTACCCACGAGCCCTCTTGGACCTCGATCCTAATTCAGTATTCCCCAATCCCTGTGGAATCTGGGGTCCCACGTCAGCGTGCCCATGGACCCTCAGAGACCTGAAGAAACACACCAGCTGACTAGCACTGATGGTTCGCAGATGAGGTACCCAGAAAACTTTCCGGAATCCGGAAGCAGAGGAACTTCCTCGCTGCTGGGGTTCAGCAGCAGAGGACCATCCTGGCTGCTGGGGACTGGCAGTTGAGGACCCTTCTCCCTGCTTGGTGCGGCAGCAGAGGACCCTAACCGCTGCAGGGTCCAGCAAAAGAGGACCCTCATCCCTGCTGCTGGACACCAGCAGAGAGGAAGCATCAGAGGTCCTTCCTCTCTGCTGTGGTCCAGCACCAAAGGACCATCCTCTCTGCTGGACTGCAGCAGAGAGGAAGCCACAGAGGACCCTCTTCTGTGCTGCTGGGGTCCAGCAGCCGCAGAGGACCCTCCTCTGCAGCTGGTGTCCGGAACCACAGGACCTACTCTGCTTCTGGGGTCCGGTAGAAGAAGACCCTCCTTGCTGCTTGGTTCTGGCACCAGAGGACCCTCCTCTGCTGGTGGGGTCCGTCAGTAGAGGACCATTCAATGCTGCTTCGGTGCGGAACAGAAGGACCCTCCTCTGCTGTTGGAGTCTGGCAACAATGGAGCCTCCTCAGCTACTTCGGTCCTTCAGCAGAGGACCCTTTTTTCTGCTGGGGTCTAGCACGACAGGACACTTGTCTCTGCTAGTTTCCAGCAGAGAGGAAGCAATAGAGGACCCTCCCCTCTGCGGGAGTCTGGCAGCAGAGGACCCTCCTCTCCTTCTGGATTTCAGCAGCAGAGGACTTCCGTCTGCTGATGGACCCCAGCAGAGAGGAAGCAGCAGAGGACCCTCCTCTCCTGCTGGACAACAAGGAGAGAAAGCAGCAGAGGAACCTCCTGTTCTGCTGGGGTCTGGCAGCAGAGGACCCTCCTCTCTGCTATGGTCCGGAAGCAGAGGACTCTCCAAGCTGTTGTTGTTTGGCAGCAGAGGAACTTCTACAGTGCTGGGGTGGAGCAGAGAGGAAGTAGCATAGATACCTCCTCCATGCTGTGGTCCAGCCGCAGAGGACCCTCCTCTGCAGCTGGACCTCAGCAGAGAGGAAGATGCAGAGTATCCTTGTCTTCTGCTGGACCCCAAGGAGAGGATGAAGCAGAGAACCCTGCTCTCTGCTGGGGTCCGGCAGCAGAGCACACTCGTCCCTGATGGGTGTGGAAGCAGAAAACCCTCTTCCCTGCTGGGATCCAACAGCAGAGGACCCTCCTCTCAACTGGGTTCTGGCAACAGAGGACCCTCCTCCATGCTGGGGTCTGGAAGCAGAGGACCCTCCTCTGCTGCTGGGATCTGGCACCAGAGGATCCTCCTCTACTGCTGAGGTCCAGCAGCAGAGGATTCTCCTCCCTGCTGGGGTACAGCAGCCGGGGAACCTCCTGCCTTCCGGGTCCAACAGCAGATGACCCTCCTCTTCTGCGGGACCCGTGCAAAGAGGTGTTTCCCTGCTACTAGACCACAGCAGAGAAGAAGTTGCAGAGGACCCTCCCCTCATGCTGCACCCCAGGGAGATGACACAGGAGAATACACTCCTCTTCTGCTGGGGTCCGGCACCAGTGGACTCTCTGCTGTACCCCAGCAGAGAGGAAGCTGCAGAGGACCCTCCTCTCCTGCTTGGCATCAAAGAGAGGACACTCCTGTTCTGCTGGGGTCTGGCAGCAGAGGTCCCTCTGCTCTGCTTGGGTCTGGCATCAGAGTACCCTCGTCTCTGATGCGGTCCGGCAGCAGAGAACCCACCTCCCTCTGGGCTCCAGCAGTGGAGGACCCACCTCTGCTGCTGGAGTCCGGCGGCAGATAACCCTCATCCCTCATGTGTAATGGCAGCAGAGGACTCTCATTTCTGCTGGGGTCCTACAGCAGAAAGCTGGAGCATCAGATGAACCTCTTCTCTGTTGGGGTCTGGCATAGGAGGACCCTCCTCTCTGCTGGGATTCAGCATCAGGGGAACCTCCTCTCTGTGGGGGTCAAGCAGCTGAGTACCCTCCTCTCTGCTCTACCCCAGCAGAGAGGCAGCAGTGGTGGACTCTTTTTCCTGCTGGGGTCTGGCACCAGAGGACCCTCCTCTGCTGAGGTCCAGTACCAGTGGACCCTCATCTCTGCTGTGTTCCGGGAGCACTGGACCCTCCTCTCTGCAGGGGTCTAGCACAAGAGGAAGGAGCAGATGACCCTCCTCCTGCAGGCGTCAAGCAGCAGAGGCGCCTTCTCTCCTGCTGCAACACAGCAGCAGAGGAGCCTCCTCTCTGATGGACTGGGGACCAACAGCAGAGGACCCTCCTCTCTGCTTAGGCCCGGAGGCAAAAGATCCTCCTCTCCTGCTAGCATCAGGCAGCAGAGGACCCTACTCTCCTGCTGGAACCCAGTAGCAGAGGACCCTCCTCTCTGATGGACTGGGGTCCAGCAGCAGAGGACCCTCCTCTCTGCTGCACATCAGCAGAAATGAAGCCGCAGAGGACCCTCCTCTCTGCTAATGTCCAGCAGCAGTGGACCCTCCTCTGCTTCTGGGGTCCGGCAGCAGAGGACACTATTCTGCTGCTGTGGTCCGCGAGCAGAGGTCCATCCTCTGCTGCTGGAGTCCAGAAGAAGTGGGCCCTGCTGTGCTGCTGGGGTCCTGCTGCAGTGGACCCTCCTCTGCTGGACCCCAGCAGAGAGAAAGCAGCAGAGGACCCTCCTATTTGCTTGGGTTGAGCAACGGAGGACCCTCCTCTCTGCTGGGGTCCAGCACCAGAGGATCCTGCTCTGTTCTGGAGTCCAGCTCAGTGGAAGCAGCAGAGGACCCTCCTCTCTGCTGGGGTCTGGCACCAGAAGACCCTCCTCTCTGCTGGGATCCTGCACCATAATACCCTCCTCTCTGCTGAAGTCCGGCATCAGAGGACACTGCTTCCTGCTGGGATCCTGCAACAGAGGAACTTCAGTGCTGGATTCCGGCAGCCAAGGACCCTCCTCATTGCTGGAATCCGGCACCCGAGGACTGACCTCCGCTGCAGGAGTCCGGCAGCAGAGGACACCCCTCTGCTGTAGTCCGGCAGCAGAAGCCCCTGTACTCTGTTGGTTTCCGTGAGCAGAGGACCCTTCTCTGCTGCTGGGGTCCAGCAGTAGTGGACCCTACTCTCTGCTGGTGTCCTGTAGCAGAGGAACCCCCTGTCTTCTGGATTCCAGCAGAGAGGAAGTAGAAGAGGACTCTCCTCTCAGCTGGTGTCCAGCAGCAGAAGACCGTCCTCTCCTGCTGGCGTCAAACAGCACAGGACCCTTCTCTCCTAATGGAACTCAGTAGCAAGAGGACCCTCCTCTCTAATGGACTGGGGTCCAACAGCAGGGGCCATCCTGTCTGTTGGGGTCCAGCAGCAGAGTAACCTCTTATCTGCTTGGGTCCGGCAGCAGATTACCCTCCTCTCTGCAGATGTCCGACAGCAGAACATCCTGTCTGATGGGGTCTGGCAGTAACTGATCCTCCTCTCTGCTGGGGTACAATAGCAGAGGACCCTCCTTTCTGCTGTGGTCCAGCACCAGAGGACCTTCCTCTGTTGCTGGGGTCCGAAAGCAGAGGACCCTCCTATCCTCTCTACCCCTGCAGAGAGGAAGTTGCAAAGGAATCCCCTCTCTGCTGTGGTCCAGCACCATAGGCCCTTCCTCTCTGTTGGGGTCTAGCAGGAGAGGGCGCTTGTCTCTGCTAGGGTCCAGCAGAGAGGGAGCAGTACAGGACCTTCCTCTCTGCTGGGGTCCAGCAGGAGAGGACCCTCCTCTTTTGCTGGATCCCTGCAGAAGAGGAAACTCTTCTGCTACTGGACCCCAGCAGAGAGGAAGCTGCAGAGGAGCCTCCTCTCCTGCCTAACACCAAAGAGAGGAAGTAGCAGAGGACCATCCTGTTCTGCTGGTGTCCGGAAGCAGAGGACCATCCTCTCTGCTGTGGTCTGGCAGCAGAGGACACTCCTCCCTGCTGGGGTCCGGTAGCATTGGACCCTTGACCCCACTGGGGTCCGGCAGCAGATGACCCCCTTCTGCTGCAGGTATCTTGCACCAGAGAACACCCCTGTGCTATTGGGGTCTGGCAGCAGAGGACCCCCCTCTGCTACTGGTGTCTGGCAGAAGAGGAAGATCTGTTGCTGGGGTCTGGCATCAGAGAACCCCCCTTTGCTATTGGGGTCCAGCAACAGAGGACCCTCTTCTGCTGCTGGGCTCTGACACCAGAGGACACTCCCAGTTGGCGTCTGGCAACAAAGGACCCTCCTCCGTGCTGGGGTGTGGCACCAGAAGACTCCTCTCTCTACTGGGGTCCAGCAGCAGAGTACCCTCCTCTCTGCTAGGTTCCGTCCGCAGAGAACCCTACTCTTTGCTTGGGTGTGGCAGCAGAATTCAATCCTATTTGCGGTAGTCCAGCAGTAGAAGACGTTACTCTCTGCTGGGGTTTGGCAGCAGAGGACCTCCCTTTGCTGCTGGGGTCTGGAAGCAGAGGACGCCTCTCCCTTTTGGTGTCCAGCAGCAGAGAACCCTCCTGCCTATTGGGTTTCAGCAGCAGAGGACCATTTTTTCACGCTGCACCACTGCAGCAGAGGACCCTGCTATGCTGCTGGACCACAGAAGAGAGCAAGATGCAGAGGATCCTCGCCTTCTGCTGGACCGCAAAGAGAGGACAAAGCAGAGGACCCTCATCTTCTGCTGGGGTCCGGCAGCAGAGGACCCTCCTCTCTGCTGCGGCCTGGTAGCAAAGAACTCCCCTCTCTGAAGCGGTCCGGCAGAAGAGTACCCTCCTCTCTCTTGGGGTCCGTCATGAGAGGACCCTCCTCAGCTGCTGGGGTCCGGAACCAGAGGACCCTCCTCTGCTGCTGCGGTCGAGCACCAGAGGACACAACTCTCTGCTAGGGTCCAGCACCGGAGAACCCTCTTCTCGGCTGGGTCCAACAGCAGAGGACACAGCTATACTCTCTGCTGGGGTCCGACAACACATGACCCTCCTCTGCTCCTCAGTCCGACATCAGAGGACCATCTTCTCTGCGGGTTCTGGAAGCAGAGGACACTGCTTTGATGCTGGGGACCGACAGCAGAGAACAATAATCTCCTGCTGGGGTCTGGCAGCAGAGAACCCTCCACTGCTGTTGGGGTCCAGTAGCAGAGGATGTTCCTCTGCTGCTGGACCTCAGCAGAGAAATAATGCAGAGGAGCCTCATCCTTTACTGGACCCCAAAATAGGACACAGAGGGAGACCTCCACTTCTGCTGGCGTCCGGCAGCAGAGGACCCTTCTTTGCTACTGGGGTCCGGCAGCAGAGGACTCCCTCTTCTGATGTGGTCCAGCACCAGAGAAACCCCCTCTGCTGCTGGAGTCCAGCACCAGAGGACCATCCTCTCCTGCTGTTGTCTGGCAACAGAGGATTCTTCCCCCTGCTGGGGTCTGGCAACAGAGGACTCTCCTCTGTTCCTCGGGTCAGGCACCAGAGGTCCCTCCTCTGTTGCTGTCATCCGGCAGTAATGGACCTTCCTCCCTGCTGGGGTCCAGCAATAGAGGACCCTGATCCCTGCTGGGGTCCGCCAGCAGAAGAGCCTGCTCCCTGCTGGGGTCTGACCGCACCACAGGACTCCCCTCTCTACTGTGTCCAGTAACAGAGGAGCTTCCTCTACTGCTGGGGTCCGGCACCAGAGGACCCCCTTCTGCTGCTGGAGTCTGGCACCAGAGGCACACCTCTCTGCTGAGGTCCAGCACAAGAGGACCCTTCTCAATGCTGGGGTCCAGCAGCAGATGACCCTCCTCTCTTCCATGGTCCTGCAGCAGAGAACCCTCCTTTTATGCTTGTTTCCAACAGCAGAGAACCCTCCTCTCCTGCTGGACCCCTGCAGCAGAGGACACTCCTCTGCATCTGAACCACAGAAGAGAGGAAGTTGCAGAGGAAAATCGTCCACTACTGGACCCCAAAGAGAGGATGCAGCAGAGGACCATCCTCTTCTGCTGGGGTCCAGGAGCAGAGGAAACTCCTGTCTGCTGGGTCCAACAGCAGAGGACACTGCTTTGCTGCTCGGGTCCAACAGCAGAGAATCCTCCTCGGTTGGGTCCGGCAGCAGAGGACACTGCTTTGCTGCTGGGGTCCTACAGCAGAGGACAATCCTCCACTGCTTGGGTACAGCAGCAGAGGAGCCTCCACTGCTGCTGGGGTCCAGTACCAGAGGACTGCCCTTTGTGCTGAGGTCCAGCAACAGAGGACCCCCCTCTGCTTCTGGGGTCCGGCACCAGAGGAACCACTTGTGCTGCTAGGTTCGGTACCCAAGGACTCTCCTATCCTGCAGGGGTTCAGCAGCAGAGGACCCTCTACTCTGCTGGGGTCCAGCACAAGAGGACCGCCTTCTGCTGCTGGGGTCAGGCAGCAGAGGACCTGCCTCTGCTGCTGGACCCCAGCTGGTAGGAAGCTGCAAAGGACTCTCCCCTCCTGCTGGACCCCTGTAGCAGAGGACCATCATCTGCTGCTGGACCACAGCATAGGGGAAGTTGCAGAGGACCCTCATTCCCTACTGGACCCCAAATAGAGGACACAGCAGAGGACCCTACTCTTCTACTGGCGTCCTGCAGCAGAGGACCCTCCTCCCTGCTGTGTTCTGGCAGATGAGGACTCTCAACTACTGCTCGGGTCCGGAACCAGAGGATCCTCCTCTGCTGTTGGGGTTCGAAAGCAGACAATCCTCTTCCCTGCCTGTATCCGGAAGAAAAGGACCCTCCTCCCTGCTGTGGTCCGGCAGCAGAGGAACCTCCTATGCTCTTGGAGTCCGGTACCAGAGGAACGTCCTCTGCTGCTGTTTTCTGGTACCAGAGGACCACCCTCTGCTGCTGGGGTATGGCACTAGAAGACCCCCCTCTGCTGCTGGGTTCCGGCAGCAGAGGACCCTACTCCCTGCTGGGATCCGGCAGCAGAGGACACTCTTCCCTGCTGCAGTCCGGCAGCAGAGGACCTTCCTCTGCTCTTGGTGTCAGGCACAAAAGGACCCCCATCTGCTGCTTGGGTCCAGCAAAACAGAACCCTCTATGATCTTAGGCCCGGCACCAGAGGAACCCCCTCTCTGTTGGAGTACACCACCAGAGGTGCCTCGTCTCTGCTCGGGTGTATCAGCAGAAAATCCTCCTCTCTGTCTGGGTCCGGCAGTAGAGGACCCTACACTGCTGCTGCGTCTGACAGCAGAGGACGCTCTTCTTCTGCTGGACCCCAGCAGAGAGGAAGCAGTAGAGAAACATCCTCTCTGCTGGTGTCTAGCATGAGAGGACCCATCTCTCTGCTGGGGTCCAGCAGAAAGGAAGCAGAAGAGGACCTTCCTCTTCTTTTGGGTTCAGCAGCAGAGGACCCTCCTCTCTGCTGCAGTGCAGCACCAGAGGAGCCTTGTCTTCTGCTGTGGTCCAGCAGCAGAGGAAACTCCTCTCTGCTGGGGTCCAGAAGTAGAGCACCATCCTCTGCTGAGTTCTAGCACTAGAGGACCTTCTTCTCTGCTAGGATCCAGCTCCAGATGACCTCCTCTCTGTTGGGGTCCAACATTCGAGGACCCTTCTCTATGCTGGCGTCCGGCAGTAGAGGACCCTCCTCTGTTTTTGGGTCTTTCAGCAGAGGACGCTCCTCCCTGCTGGGGTCCAGCAGCAGAGGACCTTCATCCATGCTGGAGAGCCTTGGATGAGCGTCCTGCACTTAGTGCTGATGGCCACTAGAGGGAGCCCAAAACCGCCATTCTTTTCTTTTCTTCTTTTCTTTTCTTTTCCTTTTTTTTTTTTTTAAACAGGTTTATTTATTTTATTCCAAGGTCAGATATACAGAGAGGACGAGAGACAGAGAAGAAGATCTTCCGTCCGATGATTCACTCCCCAAGTGAGCCACAATGGCTAGTGCACGCCGATCCAAAGCCAGGAACCTGGAGCCTCTTCTGGGTCTCCCATGTGGGTGCAAGTTTCCAAAGCTTTTTGCCATCCTCGACTGCTTTCCCAGGCCACAAGCAGGGATCTGGATGGGAAGTGGAGCAGCCGGGATTAGAACCAGTGCCCATATGGGATCCCGGCTCGTTCAGGGCGAGGACTTTAGTTGCTAGGCTACGGCGCTGGGCCCCAAGCTGCCCTTTCTACCCCTGGTGGGTTCAGGCCTTCTGACCACTAGACAGTCCAACCCGAGCCATCCTAGGGTGAGGTGGGGGTCACAGACAGTATTCTGGTACACGTGCTGTTGAAAGATCAGGGCTCCAAGGCCAAACAACCCACATACCAAAGCCCGGGAGGGGTGGAGGACGCTTGGGGCCTAGCATCAGTTCGGGCCTCTGTGATAGGAAGTGTCAGGGTGCCTTTAAGAGCAAGGCACTTAAAGAACTCTGGTAGGTGGTGTCCTATGTCAGCATGCCCACAGGCCCTCTGGGAGCTGGAGTCCAACACCAGCATCCTGTAGGCCCTGAGAGCTGGAGTCCCGCACCTGCGTACCACAGGCCCTCTGTGAGCTGGTGTTACACACCAGCCCACTGGGGTTGTGCTGTTCCAGATGAGGTCCCGGGAAACCTTATCGCCACCCCCATTCCTTGCAGAGCACCCTGAGATGCAGGCTCTGGGCGTTCTTTGGCAAGTGGAGCATCTCCCTGATGAGCTACCAAGAGGGCTTCATGGACTTTTATTTTTCTTTTTATTCCAAAGTCCAAGATAAAGAGAGGAGGAGAGAGAGAGAGGAAGATCTTCCGTCCGATGATTCACTCTCCAAGTGAGCTGCAACAGCCGGTCCCCTCGTGACCCACTCTGCTGGGGCCTCAGCGAGATGGTCCCCCTCAGAACCGCATCCTTCGCTGCTGGGGCCTCAACGAGAGGGTCATACTTGTGATCCCCTCTGCTGGGGCCTCAGCGATAGGGATAGCCGCAGCCCGACTCCCTCGATGCTGGGATCTTAGAGTGAGGGAACCCCGAACCCCCCTCTCTCTCTGCTGCGGTCTCAGTGAGAGGGACCCTCGGCCCTCCTTTCTCTCTCTCTCTTTCTCTCTCTGCTGGGGCCTCAGCAAGAGGTTCCCGTCGGGACCCCCTCTGTGGGGGATTCAGGGAGAGGGACCGTCTGCTGCCCTCTCTCTCTGTTCTTCTCTGGTGGGAACTCAGCGCGATGGTGCCACTTGTACCCCACCTCTCTCTCTACTGGGGCCTCAGCGAGAGGGACTCACAACCACCCCCTTTCTCTCTCTCTCTCTAATGGGGCCTCAGCGAGAGGGACCCTCTGAGCCAGAGCCTCTATCTCTGCTTGGGCATCTGAGAGAGGGTCCCCCTCGGGACCCCGTCTGCTGCGGCCTAAGTGAGAGGGACCACCGGAACCCCCCTCCCTAGCTGCTGGGGCCTCAGTGACACGGACCACCAAGCACCCCTCCATCTCTGCTGGGGCCTCAGTGAGAGGGTCCCCCTTGGACACCCCCTCTCTCTCTGCTGGAGCCTCAGCGAGAAGGTACCCCTTGGGTCACCCTCTCCTCGGGCTTCACAAAGAGGCTCCCCCTCGGGACCCCTCCATCTCTGCTGGAGCCTCAGCGAGAGGGTCATTCTCTGGACCCCCTCTGCTGGGGCTTCCTTGAGAGAAACTCCCTCAAGACACCCTCTGCTGGGGCCTCAGCAAGAGGGCTCCCCGGAGCGCCTTACCTCGCTGCTGGGGCCTCAGCGAGAGGGTCCCCCTCGGGACTCCCTCTGCTGGGGCCTCAGCTAGAGGGACCCTTGGCACCCTCCTCTCTCTTCTGCTGGGCCTCTGAAGGAGGTTAGCACTCAGACCCCCCCTTCTCTCTGCTGGGGCCTCAGGGAGTGGGACACTCGGCCCCCTTTCTCTGCTGAGGCCTCAGCGAGATATACCCTAGGGACCCCCTGTGCTGGAGCCAAAGCGAGAGGGACCCCTGGCAACTCCTCCCTCGCTGCTGGGCCTTAGCAAAAGAGACCACTCGGGACCTCCTCTACTAGGGCCTCAGCAAGATTGTCCACCTTGGGACCTCCCCTGCTGGGGCCTCAGTGGGAGGGTCCCCCTCGGACCACCCATCTCTGTCTGCTGGGACCTCAGCGAAGGGGCCCCATTGGGACCCCCTCAGCTGGGGCCTCAGCAAGAGGGACCCTCAAGCTGCTGGTGCTTCAGCGAGAGGGTCCCACTCCGAACCCATTCTGCTGGGGCCTTAGCGAGAGGGAACCTCGTCCCCATCTATCTCTCTGCTTCTGCTGGGGCCTCGGCGATGGGATCCCCCTCTGGAGCCCCTCTGCTGGGCCCTCTGTGAGAGAGTGTTCCTCGGAGCCTCCTCTCTCTGCTATGGCCTCAGCGAGAGGGTCCCACTCGGGACAAACTCTGCTGGGGCCTCAGCAAGATCGTCCACCTTGGGACCTCCTTTGCTGGGGTCTCAGCGAGACAGTCCCCGTCGGACCCCCTTTCTCTGTGCTGAGGCCTCAGCAAGAGGGTCCCCCTGGGACCCACTCTGCTGGAGCCTCAGTGAGATTATTCCCCTCGGATCCCTCCCTCTCTCTCTGCTGGGGGCTCAGCGAATGGGTCCCCCTCTGCTGGGGCCTCAGTGAGAGGGACACCCAAAGCCCCTCTCCCCATCTGCTGTGACCTTAGCAAGTGGGTCCCCCTCAGACCCCCTCTCTCTGCCTTGGCCTTAGCGAGAGAGTCCCACTAGGGACCCACTCTGCTAGGGCCTCAACGAGAGGGACCCCTGGCGCCCCCCACCCTCTCTGCAGGGGCCTCAGCAAGAGGGTCCCCCTCAGACTCACCCTCTGTCTCTGCTGTGGCCTCCGCGTGAGGGTCCACTCGGGACCCACTCTGCTGGGACCTCAGCGAGAGGTTCCCCCTCGGACCCGCTCTCTGTGCTGTGGCCTCAGCGAGAGGGTCCCACTAGGGACCCACTCTGCTAGGGCCTCAGTGAGAGAGTCCCACAAGGGACCCACTCTGCTAGGGCCTCAGCGAGAGGGTCCCCATCAGGACCCACACTCTCTTTCTCTCCTCTGGGGCCTCAGCGAGAGGGTCCTCTTCGGACTCCCCTCTCTCTCTGCTGGGGCCTCAGCGAGAGGGTCCCCCTTGGGACCCACTCTGCAGGGGCCTCAGGGAGAGGGTCACACTCGGACCCTCCCTCCCTCGCTGCTGGGGCCTCCACAAGAGGGTCCCACTCGGGACCCACTCTGCTGGGGCCTCAGTGAGAGGGATCCTTTCTTTGCTGGGGCCTCAGTGATAGGGAACCTCGCAGCCAAAGCCTCTTATCTCTGCTGGGGCCTCTGAGATAGGGTCCCCCTAGGGACATCCTCTGCTGGGGCCTCAGCAAGGTGAAACCCTGGCGACCCCTCCCTGGCTCCTGGGGCCTCAGCAAGAGGTACCTCTCGGGACCCCTTCTGCTGGGGCCACAGCGAAAGGGACACCTGGAGTCATCTAACATTTCTGCTGGGGCCTAGCGAGAAGGTACCGCTCGGGACCCCCTCTGCTGGAGCCTCAGCGAGAGTGCCTCCCGAGCCCCCGCGAGAGTGCCTCCCGAGCCCCCTTCCCTCTCTGTGGATGCCTCAGCGGGAGGGTCCCCCTCGCAACCCCTCTGCTGGGGCCTCGTCGAGAGAGATCCTCATTACCTGACCCTCTCTCTCTGTTGGGGCCTCAGCGAGAGGGTCCACCTCAGGAACCCCATCTTCTGGGGCCTCAGTGTGGTGTCCAAGGGTGTCAAGCCTCAGCCTGCCAGGCAGATGGCCTGTATAGGTGCTGCTTCAAGTCCTGGTTGTTTCCCCTGCAATCAGGCTCCCTGCTGATGATCCTGGGGGAGCAGTGGAGGATGGTGCAGGGGTTATGCCACTGTGCCCCGTGAACCTTTATGACATGTGAATGAAGCTCCTGGTTCCTGGGCTTGTCCTGGCCCAGACACAGCTGGCTCTGGTGGAAGTGAGCCAGCAGTTGCAAGAGTGTTTGCTCTGACTCACTCTCTGTTCCTCTGTGCTTCAAAGCAAACAAGACAGAGGGATACAGGCAGGCAGGAAGGAAGAGAAAGAAAGCTGCTGGCTTCCTGGGAGGGAGTGTGCTGTGTGCTGTGTACTGTGCTGTGGCTCTAGACCGCTTTTGTCTGCCAACGAGGACCCCAAGGACATGTGTGGTGTTTCAGTCCTGGGACTCCTGTGCAACCTCTCCGAAGAATGTCCTTGAGAGTGAATGTCTCTCAAGCCAGGTTTGTTTCCCTTGTTTGTGCAGTAGAGCCTGGAGAAGCATCATGCAATGAGTCCTGCTGACCACGAGAGAGTGCGCAAAGCTGCCCTTTCTACCCCTGGTTGTCCTCAGGCCTTTTGAGCACAAGAAGGCCCAGCCAGAGCCATCCTAGTGTTAGGTGGGGGTCCATTACAGTGTTCCTGGATATGTGTCGCTGGAAGATTGGGGTCCAAGGCAGAACAGCCCTCATACCAAGGTCCAGGAGGGTTTGGAGGATACTTGTAGCTTTGCATCAGCCTGCGGCTCTGTGCTAGGAAGTGGCTGTGTGCCTTCCCCAGCAAGGTACAACCTAGGGCACGGGGAGAAACCTGGGAGCTGGAGTCCCACATCAGCGTGCCCACAGGCCCTCTGAGAGCTGGAGTCCCACATCAGCATGCCAACAGACCCTCTGGGACCTGGAGTTACACACAGGCTGACAAGCCCTGATTTTTCACAGATGTGGTACCCAGAAACATTTACACCACCTCCTTTCCCAGCTCAGCAACCCTTGGCCGGCCCTTGGCTTTCTTTACCAAGTGGAGCAGCTCCCTGATGGGCTGCGCAGAGGCCTTCATGTGTTTTTGCATGTGTGGAGTGGCAGTTATGGTGATACAACACGCGGCATTCCTCTGCCTAGCTCGGTGGGTGTGTGCTGTGTGCTGTGTCCTGTGGTTCTAGACTGCTTTTGTCTGCCAATGCAGACCCCAAGGGCATACGTAGGTCTTCCGTCCTGGCACTCCTGTGAAACCTCTTCAAAAAGTGTCCTTGATAGTGAATTTCTCTCAGGCCAGGTTTGATTCCCATGTCTGGGCAGGAGAGACTGGAAGAGCGTCCTGCTGTGAGTTCAACTGTACACAAGAGAGCGTGCAAAGCTGCCTTTCTACCCCTTGTGGGCTCAAGCATTTTGAGCACAAGACGGCCTGGCCCAAGGCATCCTAGCATCAGGTGGTGCTCCCGGACAGTGTTCCTGGACACAGGATGCTGGAATATTGGGGTCCAAGGCAGAACAGCCCGCATACCAAGGTCCAGGAGTGTGTATAGGATGCCTGTGTCCTTGCATCAGCCCAGGCCTCTGTGCTAGGAGGTGGCTGTGTGCCTTCACCAGCAAGGAACATCAGAGGGCACTGGGGAAACCTGCGAGCTGGAGTTCCACGTCAGGGCACCCAGAGGTCCTGTGGGAGCTGGAGTCCCACATCAGTCTCTCCAAGAGCCCTCTGAAACATGGAGACTCACATCAGTTTGTCCATGGTCCCTCTGAGAGTTGAAATCCTAGGTCATTGTGCCCACGCACCCTCTGTGTGCTAGTGTCCCACGTCAGTGTGCCCATGGACCCTCTGGGACCTGGAGTTACTCAACAGCTGACTAGCACTGGTCTTTCGCAGATGAGATCCTTGGAAACATTTACACCACTCTCTTTCCTCACAGAGCACCATTAGGGGCAGGAACTAGGTGTTCTTTAGCAAGTGGTGAAGCTCCCCGATGGGCTGCATAGAGGCCTTTGTGCATTTTTGCATTTGTGGAGTGGCAGTTAGTGTGATACACCACTCGGCCTTCTTCTGCTTAGCTGGGTGGAATCTGGGCATGTGGGCTCCTAAGCCAGGAGCAGGTGGATGGGTAAGTAAGCACCAGAGGTCACCAGTCATCTGGAATAAGAAGTCCCAGGCCTTAGCTGCTGCAAGAGCACCCTGGACATGCATTCTCACTGTCTAGCAGGGATGGTGGATGGGGAGCCACCAAACCTGCAAAAGGGAGGACCTCCATGCCATCTTCAAGAATGGGATCACAGGGACCATATTCCATTCTACAAGGCATCATATTAAACATGTGTCATGTGCATTGGAGGCATGAATTTGGTCCCAGAGCGCCCTGTCAAATGCAATTGCCCTTTTGTTCACCAGGGAATGCTTCACCCTATACCAGGACCATCCTGGATTCAAGACCCTTTCTCCTGCTGTGGACCACCTGTGGACCATCAGCTGCCACTGATGTGCCACCTGAACCAAGAAACCCCAACAGCTGACGTGTATTTTCCACAGAGGCTTTCTCACCAGGAGAGGTAGAGTAGCAGCATGCCTGGATGCCTTGTTGGTGCCCGCTGCTGTCTCAGCATGGAACAGCCAAAGTTGTGCCAGCAAGGGGCACAGGTACTTTCACCGGCCTGTTGAAGGAGGTGCTGAAGAAACTGGTAAGGGATGTTGTCGGGTGGTGCGGGTTTTGGTGGTTGGGGAGGGGTCCTAAAGTGTCAAGCCTCAGCCTGCGAGGCTTGTGTGCAGTTCAGCTGTATGGGTGCTGCTTCAAGACCTGACAGCATCCTCTGAAGTCCAGCTCCCTGCCGATGGTGCTGGGTGAACAGCGGAGGATGGTGCAGGGGCTTGTGCCCCTGTGGCCCTGTGCCCCTGTGGGACATGTGGAGGAAGCTCCTGGTTCCCGGGCTTGACCTGGCCCAGCCACATCTAGCTCTGGTGGTGGTCCCTGGGGAAGAGAGGGAGCAGATGCAAGAAAGATTGCTCTCTCTCTCTCTCCCTCTCTGTTCCTGTGTGCTCCAAGCAAACAGGACAGATTCAGGCAGGCAGGCAAGAAGGCAGAAAGTGAGAGATTGTTATTGGCCTCCTGGCAGGGAGTGTGCTCTGTGCTGTGTGCTGTGTGCTGTGCTGTGACTGAAGTCTGCTTTTGTCTGCCAATGCAGACCCCAAAGGTGTGCGTAGGGCTTCTGTCCTGAGACTCCTGTGCAAGATCTCCAAAGTGTGTTATTGAGAGTGAATGTCTCTCAGGTGGGGTTTGTTTCTCTTGTGCAGTAGAGCCTGGAGGAGCGTCCTGCAGTGAGTCCTGCTGCCGACCAGAGGGCACATAAGCTGCCCTTTCTCCTGCTGGTTGGGCTCATTCCTTTTTTTTTTTTTTTTAATTATTTATTATTTAACTTCATTAATTACATTGTATTATGTGACACAGTTACATAGATACTTGGGTTCTCCCACCCCTCCCCAAGCCCTCCCACCATGGTGGATTCCTCCACGTTGTTGCATAACCACAGCTCAAGTTCAGTTGAGATTCCCCCATTGCAGGTGTATACCAAACATAGACTCCAGCATCTTATTGTCCAGTCAAGTTCAACGGCTTCTTAGGTATACCCTCTCTGGTCTGAAGACAGAGCTAGCAGAGTATCATCCCAGTCAACACTAGACAGCCAAGCCCCAGCCATGCTAGTGTCAGGTGGGGGTCCTGGAGAGTGTTCCTGAATACTTGTCCCTTGAATTTGGGGTAAGGCTGAAAAGCCTGCAAACGAAGGTCCAGGATGGATTTGAGGATGATTGTGGTCTTGCATCATCCTGGACCTCTGTGCTAGGAAGTGGCTGTGTGCCTTCACCATTAAGATACCACATAGGACATGGGGAGAGCGCTGGGAGCTGGAGTTCCACATTAGGGCACCCAGAGGCCCTGTGGTAGATGGAGTCCCATGTCAGCGTGCCCACAGTCCCTATGGGAGCTGGAGACACACATTAGCGTGCTCTTGGGTCTCTGAGATCAGGAGACCCATGTCAGTGTGCACATGGGCCCTCTGGGATACTGAGTCCTAGTTCAGCGTGCCCATGTGTCCTGTTGGGAATTGGGGTCTCATGTCACTGTGCCCATGGGTCTTGTAGGAGCTTGATACAAACGTCAGTGTGCCCACAGGCACTCTGGGAGTTGGAGTCCCACGTCAGTGTGCAGAAGGACCCTCTGGTACCTGGAGTTACTCACTGACTGGCTAGCATTGATCTTTCGCAGATGAGCTCACCAGAAACCTTGCCACTACCCCCTTTCATCACAAAGCACCCTTGGGGACAGGGCCTGGGCTTTCTTTAGCAAGTGCAACTGCTCCCCGATGGGCTGCAGAGAGGCCTTCGTGTATTATTGCATGTGTGGGGTGGCAGTTAGGGTGATACAGCACTCGGCCTTCCTCTGCCTAGCTGGGTGGTGTCTGGGCTTGTGGGATCCTAAGGATGGAACAGTGGAAGGACGAGTAAGCACCAAAGGACACCAGTCATCTGGAATAGGAAGTCCCAGGCCTTAGCTTCTGCGAGAGCACCCTGGGTCATGCAGTCCCACTTTCCAGCAGGTAGGACGGTGGCCTGGGAGGAACCAAGGCCTGCACAAAATAGGCCCTCCCATGCCATGGGCAGGCATGGGCTCACGAAGACCATTTTGCCTTCTTCAGAGCATCCTAGGAAACACTGGAAGTGGGGATCAGGCATCTCCATCATGTGCATTGGAGGCAGAAATTTGGCCCCACAACCCCCTACCAAATGCCATTGGACTTTCGTTCACCAGGGAATGCTTCACCATCCTCCAGGGGCATCCTGGATTCAAGACTCTTTCTCTTGCAGGCCACCTGGGGACCATCAGCTGCCACTGATGTGCCACCTGCCACAAGACACCTCAACAGCTGACGTGTACTCTCCACAGAGGTCCATCTCATTAGACAGGTAGAGTAGCAGCATGCCTGGATGCCCTGTTGGTGCCCTCTGCTCTCTCAGCACACACAGCAAAAGTTATGCAAGACTGGAGGACAAGTACATTCACGGGCCTGGTGAAGGAGCTGCTGAAGAATGCTGCTAGGGGTGGAATCGGTGGAGCAGGTTGGTGTGGTGCTGCGTGGTGTCCAAGGGCCTCAAGCCTCAGCCTGCCAGGCAGATGGCCTGTATGGGTGCTTTCAAGTCCTGACTGCTTCCCCTGCAGTCTAGCTCCCTGCCTATGCTCCTGGGAGAGCAGTGGAGGATGGTGCAGGGGCTTGTGCAACTGTGCCCCTGTGCCCCTGTGGGACATGTGGAGGAAGCTCCTGGTGTCCGGGCCTTGTCCTGGCCCAGTCACATCTGGCTGTGGTGGTGGTCCTTGGGAAGTGAACCAGCAGATGCAAGAAAGATTGCTCTCTCTCCCTGTCTGTTCCTTTGTGCTTCAAACAAAACAGGACAGATTCAGACAGGCATGCAGAAGGGAAGGAAGTGAAAGAAAGCTGCTTTCCTGGGAGGTAGGAGGTGTGCTGTGACTGAAGACTGCTTTTGTCTGCCAATGCAGCTCCCAAGTGTGTGCGTAGGGCTTCTGTCCTAGGACTTCTGTGCAACCGCTCCAAGAGTGTCCTTGAGAGTGAATTTCTCTTAGGCTGGGATTGTTTACCTTGCTTGTGCAGGAGAGCCTGGAGGAGTGTCCTGCAGTGAGTCCTGCTGTCCATGAGAGGGCGCATAAGCTGCCCTTTCTACCCCTGGTTGGCTGAGGCATTTTGAGCACTAGAAGGTCCAGCCCCAGCCATCCTAGTGTCAGGTGGGAATCCTGGACAGAATTCCTTTATATGTGTCCCTTGAAGATTGGGCTCCAAGGCCGATCAGTCCGCATATGAAGGATCAGGAGGGGGTGGAGGATGCTTGTGGCCTTGCATCAGGCCAGGCCTCTGTGCTAGGAAGTGGCTGTCTGTCTTCACCAGCAAGGTAGAACCTAGGGCACAAGGAGAACAGGAAGCTGGAGTTGCACGTCACGGTCCCCAGAGGCCCTGAGGGATGAGGAGTCCCAGTCAGTAAGCCCACGAGCCCTATGGGAGCTGGAATCCCATGTGAGTGTGCACATGGACCCTCTGGGGCTGGAATCCTACATCAGTGTGTCCATGGGCCCCGTGAGACCTGGGGTCCATGTCTGTGTACCCATGAGCCCTCTTGGACCTCAATCCTAATTCAGCATTCCCCAATCCGTGTGGAATCTGGGGTCCCACGTCAGCGTGCCCATGGACCCTCTGAGACTGGAATTACACACCAGCTGACTAGCACTGATGGTTCGCAGAAGAGGTACCTAGAAAACTTTCCGGAATCCGGAAGCAGAGGAACCTCCTCCCTGCTGGGGTTCAGCAGCAGAGGACCATCCTGCCTGCTGGGGACCGGCAGCAGAGGACCCTCCACCCTGCTTGGGTGTGGCAGCAGAGGACCCTAATCCCTGCAGGGTCCAGCAACAGAGGACCCTTCTCCCTGCTCCTGGACACCAGCAGAGAGGAAGCAGCAGAGGACCCTCCTCCCTACTGGACAACAAAGAGAGAAAGCAGCAGAGGACCTTCCTCTCTGCTGGTGTCCGAAAGCAAAGGACCCTCCAACCTGTTGTTGTTTGGCAGCAGAGGAACTTCCACAGTGTTGGGGTGTAGCAAAGAGGTAGTAGCATAGATACCTCCTCCATGCTGTGGTCCAGCCACAGAGGACCCTCCTCTGCAGCTGGATCTCAGCAGAGAGGAAGATGCAGAGTATCCTCGTCTCCTGCTGGACCCCAAAGAGAGGATGAAGCAGAGAACCCTGCTCTCTGCTGGGGTCCGGCAGCAGAGGACTCCTCCCTGCTGGGGTCAGGCAGCAGAGGACCCTCTTCCCTGCTGGGTTCTGACAGCAGAGGACCCTCCTCTCAACTGGGTTCCGGCAACAGAGGACCCCCCTCCCTGCTGGGGTCTGGAAGCAGAGGACACTCCTCTGCTGCTGGGGTCCTGCACAAGTGGACTTCCCTCAGATGCTGGGTTCTGGTAGCAAAGAATCCTCCTCTCTGCTGGGTTCCGGCAGCAGAGGACCCTCCTCCATGCTGGGGTCTGGAAGCAGAGGACACTGCCCTACTCCTGGTATCTGGCACTAGAGGATCCTCCTCTGCTCCTGAGGTCCGGCAGCAGAGGATTTTCCTCCCTGCTGGGGTATGGCAGCCGGGGAAACTCCTGCCTTCCGGGGTCCAACAGCAGATGACCCTCCTCTTCTGCAGGACCCCTGTAAAGAGGTGCTCCCCTGCTACTAGACCACAGCAGAGAAGAAGTTGCAGAGGACCCTCACCTCATGCTGCACCCCAGGGAGATGACACAGGAGAATACACTCCTCTTCTGCTGGGGTCCGGCACCAGTGGACTCTCCTCTCTGCTGTACCCCAGCAGAGAAGAAGCTGCAGAGGACACTCCTCTCTGGGTGGGCATCAAACAGAGGAAGCAGTAGAGGACACTCCTGTTCTGCTGGGGTCTGGCAGCAGAGGTCCCTCCTCAGGGTTAGCATCAGGGAGCATAGGAGCTTCCTCTCCTATTGGGGTCCAGCACCAGAGGACACTCTTCCCTGATGGACTTGGGTCTAGCAGCAGGGTCCCTCCTGTCTGCTGAAGTCAGGCAGCAAATGACCCTCTTCTCTGCTTTGATACAGCAGCAGAGGACCCTAATCTCTGCTGATGTTCGGCACCAGAGCACCCTCTTCTTTGCTGAGGTCTGGGAGCAAAGGACCCTCCTCTCTACTGGGGTGCGGCAGTGGAGGACCCTCTTCTCTTCTGTGGTCCTGCACCAGAGGATCCTCTTCCGCTCCTGGGGTTCCACACCAGAGGACCCACCTCCCTGCTGCTGGGTTCCGGGCCCAGAGGACACTCCTCTACTGCTGGGGTCTGGCACCAGAGGACCTTCCTCTGCTGTTGGGATCCGGTACCAGAGGACCCCCCTCATCTGCTGGCATCCGGTACTGTAGGAACCCCCTCTGCTGCTGGGGTCCGGCAGTATAGGACCTCCCTCTGCTGCTGGCGTCCGTCAGCAGAAGACTAGCTTCTGCTGCTGGCATCCAACAGCAGCATATCCCCTTTTGCTGCTGCGGTCTGGCAGCAGAGGATGCTGCTCTGCTGCTGGGGTCCCACAGCAGAGGACTCTTTGCTGCTGCTGCACCCTTGCAGCACAGGCCTTCCTTTGCTGCTGGACCACAGCAGAGAGGAAGTTGCAGAGAGCCCTCGTCCCATACTGGACCCCAAAGAATGGACGCAGCAGAGGACCTAATCTTGTGATGGCGTCTGGCAGCAGAGAACCCTTCTCTCTGCTGGGGTCTGATATTAGAGGACATTCCTCAGCTGTTGGGATCCAGCAGGAGAGGACTCCCCTTCTTTGCTGGGTTCTGGAACCATAGGATCCCCCTATGCTTCTGTTGTCTGGCAGCAGAGTACCCCCCTCTATTGCTGGGTTCCAGCACCAGAGGACCCCCCTCTGCTGCTATTGTCTGGCAGCAGAGGACACCCAATCTGCTGCAAGGATCCGGAACCAGAGTACCCCTCTCTGCTGCTGAGGTCTGGCAGCAGAGGACCTTTCTCCCATCTGAGGTCCTGCACCAGAAGACCCTAGTAGGTTGCTCGTGTCGGGTACCAGAGGACCCAACTCTGTTGCTGGGGTCCGGCCACAAAGGTCCTTCCTCCTTGCTATGGTACGGCAGCAGATGACCCTGCTGCCTTCTCGGGTATGGCAGAACAGGACCATCCTCTGCTGCTGGAGTCCGACACCAGAGGACACACCTCTCTGCTGAGGTCCAAAACCAGAGTACCCTAGTCTCTGCTGGGGTCGAGCAGCAGGGACCCTCCTTACTCCTGGGGTCCAGCAGCAGAGGACGCTGCTCTACTGCTGGGTTCATACAGCAGAGGACCCTCCTGCCATCTGGGGTCCGACAGCAGAGGCCCCTCGTTTGCTTCTATTCCGGCATCAGAGGAACCTCCTCTGCTGCTCGGGTCCAGCATCAGAAGACTCCTCTCTGCTGGGGTCTGGCAGCAAAGGCCCCTCCTCCCGGCTGGGGTCAGGCAGGAGAGGACCATCCTCTCTGCTGGGGACTAGTATGAAAGACCCTCCTCCCAGCTGTGGTCCTGCAGCAGAGGACCCTCCACTGCTGTTGTGTCCGGTAGCAGAGCACCCTCCTCTGCTTAGGAACCCCAGCAGAAAGGAAGCAGCAAAGGACCCTCCTCTCTGCTGTGGCACAGCAGAGAAAGCAGAAGAGGAGCCTTTACTCAGCTGGGGTCCTGCAGCAGAGGACCTTCCTCTTCTGCTGTGTTCCAGCAGCAGAGGGTCCTCCTCTACTGCTGAACCCCTGCCTCCGAGGACCATCCTTTGCTGCTGGACCACAGCAGAGAGTAAGTTACAGAGGACACTCATCTCCTGCTGGACCCCTAAGAGAGGACAAAGAGGAGGACCCTCCTCTCTGCTGGGTTCCAGCAGTAGAGGAAACTCCACTGCTGTGGTCTGGTAGCATAGGACCCTCCTCTGCTAAGGGGCGTGGCAGCAGAGAACACTCCTCTCTGTTGGGCTCTGGCACCAGAGGACACCCCTCTCTGCTGAGGTCCGAAACCAGAGTACCCTAGTGTCTGCTGGGGTCGAGCAGCAGGGACCCTCCTTACTCCTGGGGTCCAGTAGCAGAGGACGCTACTCAGCTGCTGGGTTCATACAGCAGAGGATCCTCCTCTACTGCTGGACCCCTGCCTCCGAGGATCAGCCTCTGATGCTGGACCACAGCAGAGAGTAAGTTACAGAGGACACTCGTCTCCTGCTGGACCCCTAAGAGAGGACAAAGAGGAGGACCCTCCTCTCTGCTGGTTTCCGGCAGTAGAGAAAACTCTGCTAATGGGGATTGGCAGCAGAGGACCCTGCACCCCTGCAGCAGAGGACCCTCCTCCCTGCTGGACCCGAAAGAGAGGACGCAGCACAGGACATTCCTCTTCTACTGGTGTCCAGAAGCAGAGTACCCACCTCTTCTGCTGGCTCCAGCAGCAGAGGACCCTCCTCTCTGCAGTGGTCCGGTACAAGAGGACTATCCTCTGTGCAGTTGTTTGGCAGCAGAGAACCTCCTCCCTGCTGGGGTCAGACAGCAGAGGACCCTCCTCTCTCCTGGGGTCCAGTACCTGAGGACCCGCCTATTTATTGGATCCCAGCAGAGAGGAAGCAGCAGAGGACCCTCTTCTCCTGGCGTCCGGCAGCACAGGACCACCTTTTTCTTCAAAGTTCCGGCAGCAGAGGATGATCCTCTTTGCTGAGGTCCGGAAGCCTAGGACCCTCCTTACTGCTGTGGTCCGGGAGCAGAGGAACGTCCCCTGCTGGTGGGGTCCAGTACCAGAGGACTGCCTTCTGCTTCTGGGGTCCAGCAGCAGAGGACCCTCATCTGCTGCTGGACCCCAGCGGAGAGGTAGCAACAAAGAACCCTCCTCTGCTGGACTCTTGCAGCAGAGGACCGTCCTCTGCTGCTGGACGACAGCAGAGGGGAAGTTTCAGAGGACCCTCGTTGCCTACTGGACCCCAAAGAGAGGACACTGCCGAGGACCCTACTCTTCTACTGGGGTCCAGCACCAGAGGACCCTCCTCTGGTGCTGGACCACAGCACAGAGGAAGTTGAAGAGGACCTTCGTCCCTGACTGGGCCCCAAAGAGAGGAAGCAGCAGCTGACCCTTTTCTAATGGCGTTCGGCAGCAGAAGACCCTCCTCTGCTGCTAGCGTCCGGCAACAGAAGACCCCCTCTGTTGCTGGGGTCCAGCACCAGAGGACTCCCCTATGCTCCTGGTGTCCTACAGCAGAGAACCCTCCTTCTGCTGGGTTCCTGCAGCAGAGGAACCCCCTCTGCTGCTGGAGTCTGGAATCAGAAGTCCTCCCTCTGCTGCTGTTTCTGGCAGCAGAGGATCCCTCACTGTTTCTGAGTTCCGGCACCAGAGGACCCCCCCTGCTGGGGACCGGCACCAGAGGAACCACTTGTGCTGCTATGGTCCGGTACCAGAGGACTTTCCTCTCCTGCTTGGGTCGAGCAGCAGAGGACCCTCCACTCTGCTGGGGTCCAGCACCAGAGGACCGCCTTCTGCTGCTGGGGTCTGGCAGCAGAGAACCCCCTCTGCTCTTGGGGTCTGACACCAAAGGACCCGCCTCTGCTACTGGGTCTGGCAGCAGAGGACCGCCCTCTTCTGCTGGTGTCCGGGAGTGGAGGTCCTCCCTCTGCTGCTGTGGTCGGGCACCAGAGGACCCCCCCCAGCTGTTGGGGTCTGGCACCAGAGGACCCCCCCCCTCTGTTGCTGGGGTCTGGCAGTAGAGGACCTTCCTTCTGCTGTGTTCTGGTAGCAGAGGACCCTCCTCCCTGCAGGGATATGGCAGCAGAGGACCCTCATCTGCTGCTCGGGTGTGGTACCAGATGACCCTCCCCTGCTGCTGGAGTCCGGCAGCAGAGGACCATCTTCCCTGCTGAAGTCCGGAATGAGAGAACCCTCCTCCCTGCTGTGGTCTGGCTGCAGAAGACCCTCCTCTGTTGGTGGGGTCCGGCACCAGAGGACCCCCTCTCTTGCTGGTGGTCTGGCAGCAGAGGACCCTCCTCTGCTGGGTTCTGGCATCAGAGGACCCTCCACTCTGCTGGGGTCCAGCACCAGAGGACCGCCTTCTGCTGCTGGGGTCCCGCAGCAGAGAACCCCCTCTGCTCTTGGGGTCCGACACCAAAGGACCCTTCTATGCTACTGGGTCTGGCAGCAAAGGACCCTCCTTCTGTTGGGTCTGGCAACAGAAGACCCCCCTCTTCTGCTTGTGTCCGGGAGTGGAGGTCCTCCCTCCTCACTGCTGTGGTCCGGCAGCAGAGGACCCCCCTCAGCTGTTTGGGTCAGGCACCAAAGGACCCCCCTCTCTGCTGAGGTCCAGCAAAAGAGAACCCCCTCAGCTGCTTGGGTCGGGCACCAGAGAACACCCCTCTCTGCTGGGGTCCAGCAAAAGAGGACCCTCCTCTCTGCTGGGGTGGAGCAGCAGAATACCCTCTTCTCTGCTGGGGCCCGGCATTAGAAGACCCTCCACTGCTGCTACGTCCAACAGCAGATGACCCTACTCTTCTGCTGGACCCCAGCTGAGAGGAAGCAGCAGAGGACCATCTTCTCTGTTGGTGTCTAGCATGAGAGGACCCTTCTCTCCGCTGGGGTGCAGCAGAAAGGAAGCAGCAGAGGACATTCCTCTCAGCTGGAGTCCTGCAGCAGAGGACCCTCCTCTTCTTTCCTGTTCCAGCAGCAGAGGACCCTCCTCTCCTGCTGTCAGATCCCAGCAGCAGAGCAGCGTCGCCTCCTGCCTGACACAGCAGAGAGGAGGGTTCTCAGCTGCTGAATCCCAGCCTAGAGGAGTCTCCTCTGCTACAGGACCACAGCAGAGAGGAAGTTGCAGAGGACACTCATCTCCTGCTGGACCCCAAAGAGAGGACAAAGCACAGGACCCTAATCTTCGGCTGGGATCCGACAGATGAGGACTCTGTTTCTGCTGGGTTCCTGCAGCAGAGGACCCTCCTCCCTGCTGGGGTCCGTCAGCAGAGGACCCTCTGCTGCTGCTCGGGTCCGGCACCAACGGACCTCCTCTGCTGCTGGGGTGCGGCACCAGAAGACCCTCCTCCCTGCTGGGTTCCAGAGGCAAGAGGGCCCTCCTCCCAGGTGTGGTCAGGTGGCAGAGGACCACCCTCTCTGCTGGGTACAGCAGCAGTGCATCCACCACTGCTGCTGTTGTCTGAAACCAGATGACAACCCTCTCTGCTGGGGTCCTCTGCCACCAGAGGACCCTCCTCTGCTGCTGAAGTCCGGCACCAGAAGATCCCCCTCTGCTGATGGGGTCCAGCACCAGAGGACCTCCGTATGCTCCTGGGGTCTGGCACCAGAGAACACTCCTTCTGCTGGGTTCCTGCAGCAGAGAACTCCCCTCTGCTGCTAGGGTCTGGCACCAGAGGAACACCTTGTTCTGCTGTGGTGCAGTACCCAAGTACTCTCCTCTCCTACTGGGGTCCAGCGGCAGAGGACTCTCCACTCTGCTGGCGTCCAGCACCAGATTACCGCCTTCTGCTGCTGGGGTGCAGCAGCAGAGGACCCTCCTCTCTTCTGATGTCCAGCAGCAGAGGAAGTACTCTCTGCTGGAGTCCGGCAGCAGAGAACCCCCTTATGCTCTCTCCTGATGTTCGGCAGCAGAGGACCCCCTCTCTGCTGCATTCCAGCAGCAGAGAGCCCCTTGTGCTGCTGGATTCCAGCAGCAGAGAACCCCCTTATGCTGGTTGCGTCTGGCAGCAAAGACCCCCCCTCTGCTGCTGGGTTTCGGTACCAGAGGACCCCCTTGTCCTGCTGGGCCTTGGTAGCAAATGACACTCCTTATGCTGGGTTCTGGCTGCAGACAACACCCATGTTCTGCTCGGGTCCAGCAGCAGAGTTCCTCCCTCTGCTGTTGGTGTCTGGAAGCACAGGACCCCCCTCTGATGCTAGGGTCCGGCAAAAGAGGACCCCCTCTGCTGCTGGGGTCCAGCAGCAGAGAACCCTCCTTCTGCTGGGTTCCTGCAGCTGAGGACCCTCCTCCCTGCCTTGGTACTGCAGCAAAGTCCCTCCTCTCTGATGGGGTCTGGCACAACAACACCCTACACTCTGCTGGGGTCCAGCAACAGAGGACACCATTCTCTGCTGGGGTCCAGCACCAGAGGACCCTCCTCTCAGCTTGCTCGAGCAGCAGAGGACCTTCATCTCTGCTGGGGCCCGGCACCAGAGTTCAATCCTCTACTGCTCAGGTCAGACAGCAGAGGACACTCCTCCCTACTGTGGTCTGGCAGCAGAGGACCCTCCTCTGCTTTTGGGGTCTGGCACTAGAGGACCTCCCTCTCTGCTGGGGTCCAGCAACAGAGGATCTTTCTCTGTGCTGGGGTGTTTCACCAGATGACACCCCTCTCTGCTGGGGTCCAGCACAGGACGACCCTCCTATGTGCTGGAGTCCCCCAGCAGAGCACCCTCCTCTCCTGGGGTCTAGCACGAGAGGAACCTCCTTCTCTTCTGGGGTCCTGCAGCGCAGGACCCTGCTCTCTGCTCGGGTCCGGCAGCAGAGTACCCTATGCTCTGCTGTGGTTCCGCACCAGAGACACCCCCCTCTGCTGCTGGTGTCCGGCACCAGAAGACCCTCCTCTGTTGCTGGGACTGGCAGCAGAGAACCATTCTCCCTGCTGGTTTACGGCAGAAGAGGATGCTCTACTGCTGCTGGGGTCTGGTAGCAGAGGACCCTTCACTCTGTAGGACCCCAGCAGAGAGGCGTGTCCTCTGCTGCTTCCTCTCTGCTGGGGTCCGACAGCACCAGAGGACCCTCCACTGCTGCTGGGGTCTAGCATCAGAGTACCCCCCTCTGTAGCTTGGTTCCGGCACCAGAGGACCCACCTCTGCTGATGGTGCCGGCAGCAGAGGACCCTACTCCCTGCTGTTTTCCAGCATTGAGAACCCTGCTCTGCTGCTGGGGTCTGGAAACAGAAGACCCTCCACTCTGTTGGACCCCAGCAGAGAGGTAGCAGCAAAGGAGCTGCCTCTCTGATGGTTTCCGGCAGCAGAGGACCCTCCTCTGTAATGGGGTCTGGCAGCAGAGGACCATCGTTGCTGCTGAGGTCCAGAAGAATGAACCCGCCTCCCTGCTGTGGTCCGGCAGCAGAGGACCACCCTCTGCTGTTCTGGTCCAGCACCAGAGGACCCCCTCTCTGCATGGGTTTAGCACAAGAGGACCCTCTTCTCTGCTGGGGTCCAGCACCAGAGGAAACAGCACAGGAACCTCCACTCTGCTGGGGTCCTGCAGCAGATGACACACCACTTCTGCTGGGTTTAAGCAGCAGAGTTTTACTCTCCTGTGGGACACCTGCAGCATAGGACCCTCCTCTGCTGCTGGACCCCAGCAGAGAGGAAGTACAGAGGACACTCAACTCCTGTTCGACCCCAAAGAGAGGATGTGGCAGAGGAACCCCCTCTTCTGCTGTGTTAGGGCAGCAGAAGACCATGCTCTCTGCTGGGGTCTTGCAGCAGAGAACACTCCTCTCTGCTGGGGTCTGGCAACAGAGGACCCTACTCCCTGCTGGGGCCTGGCAGCCGAGGACCCACCTCCTTGCTGGGGTTCAGCAGTGGAGGACCCTCTTCTGCTGCTGGGGTCCGGCAACAGAGGAACCTCGTTCCTGCTGTGTTCTGGCAGCAGAGGATTCTCCTTCTTGCTGGATTTGGACAGCAGAGGAACCTCCTCTGCTGAAGGAACATAACAGAGATAAAGCAGCATAAGACCCTCTTCTCTTCTGGGGTCCAGCATCAGAGACCCTCATTTCTGCTGGACCCCAGCACAGAGGAAGCCGCAGAGGACAATCCTCTCTGCTGAAGTACAACAATAGAGTACCCTCCTCTCTGCTGGGGTCCGGCAACAGAAGACCCTCATCTGCTGCTGATGTCCAGCAGCAGATGAACATCCTCTGCTTTTGGTGTCCGGCAGCATAAGACACTCCTCTCCGTTGGACCCCATCAGAGAGGAATCAGCAGAGGACCATCCTCTCTACTGGGGTACAGCAGTAGAGGACCCTAATCTCTGTTGAGGTCCATCACCAGAGGATCCACCTCTCTGCTGGGGTCCAGCAGAGAAGAAGCAGCAGAGGACCCTCCTCTATGCTGGAGTCCAGAGGAGGACCCTCATCTCTGCTGGCATCCGGCAGCAGAGGACCATCCTCTCTGCTGGGTCCGGCAGCAGAAAACTTTCCTCTTCTGCAGGGATCCGGCACCAGAGAACACCCCTCTGCTGGGGTCGGGCAGCAGAGGGTCCTACTCTACTGCTGGGGTCCAGAAAAATAGGACCCTCCTCTCCGTTGGACCCCAGTGGAGAGGAATCAGCAGAGGACCGTCCTCTGCTGGAGTCCAGCAGTAGAGTACTCTCCTCTCTGCTGGGGTCCAGCACCAGAGGACTCTCCACACTGCGAGTGTCCAGCATAGACGAAGCAACAGAGGACCCTCCTCTCTGCTGGGGTCCAGCAGAAGAAGACCCTCTTCTTTACTGGGGTCCGGCAGCAGATTACACTCCTGTATTGCTGGGGTACCGCTGCAGAGGACCCACTTCCCTGCTGGGGTCTGGCAGCAGTGGACACTCCACTTTGCCTTGCTTCCAGCAGCTGAGGACCCTCCTCTCCTGCTGAACCCCTGCAGAAGATGACCCTCCTATGCTGCATGACCTCAGCAGAGAAGAAGTTCTAAAGGACCCTCGTTTCCTCATGGACTTCAAAGAGAGGCCGCAGCAGAGGACCCTCCTCTTCTGTTGTGGTCGGGGAGCAGAGGACCCGCTTCTTCTGCTGGGGTCCAGCAACAGAGGTCCCTTCACTCTGCTGGGGTCCAGGAGCATAGGACCCACTCACTGCTGGGGTCCGGAAGCAGTGGACCTCCTCTGCTGGACCCCAGCAGGGAGGAAGCAGCAGAGGATCCTCCTCTCTTCTGTGATCCAGCAGCAGAGGACACTCCTCTCTGCTCTGCCAAAACAAAGAGGAAGCAGCAGAGGATCCACCTCTCTGCCTGGGTTCGGCACCATATGACGTTCCTCTCTACTGGGTCTAGCACGTGAGGACCCTCGTCTGTGCTAGGATCCAGCGAGTAAAATGCTGCAGAGGACCCTTCTCTCTGCTGTAGTCCAGCAGCCAAGGACCCTCCTATCCTGCTGAACACCAAAGAGAGGAAGCAGGAGAGGACCTCTCTGCTGGGGTCAGGCTCCAGAAGACACTCCTTCCTGCTGGGGACAGGCAGCTGAGGACCCTGGTCTCAGCTGGGGTACAGCAGAAGAAGACCCCCCTCCACTGCAGGTGTTTGGCATCAGAGTACCCTCCCCTCTGCTGAGTTCTGGCTGCAGAGGTCCCTGTTCTCTGCTGTGTTCCTGCAGCAAATTACCCTCCTCTCTGCTGGGGTCCGACAGTAGTGGAATCTCTCTTTGCTGGGTTCCGGCACCAGAGGATCCTCCTCTGCTGCTGGGGTCCGGAACCAAAAACTCCCATCTCCCTCAACTGCTTCTGGGGCACAGCGCCAGAGGACCCCCTCTCTTATTGGGTCCAGCAGCAGAGGACCCTCCTCACTGCTGGGGTCCAGCAGCAGAGGACCCTCCCTCTGCTGTTGTCCGGCACCACATTAACCACCTCCCTGCTGGCGTCTGGTACCAGATTACCCTCCTCTGGTGCTTTGGCCCGGCACCAGAGGACCCCCCTCTCTGATTGGGTCCAGCAGCAGAGGACCCTCCTCACTGCTGGGATCCAGCAGCAGAGGACCTTCCTCTCTGCTGGGGTCTGGCAGCAGAGGACCCTCCTGTCTGCTGTAGTGCAACACCAGAGAAGCCTCGTCTTCTGCTGTGGTCCAGCAGTAGGGGAAACTCCTCTCCACTGGGGTCCAGAAGCGGAGCACTCTCCTCTCTGCTGAGTTCCAGCACCAGAGGACGTTCTTGTCTGTTAGGTACAGCACCAGAAGACCCTCCTCTCTGTTGGGTCCGACATCCGAGAATCCTCCTCTATGCTGGAGTCCGGCAGCAGAGGACCCTCCTCACTGCTGGGGTCCTGCAGCACAGGACCTTCATCCATGCTGGAGAGCCTTGGATGAGCGTCCTGCACTGAGTGCTGGTGGCCACGAGAGGGCGCCCAAAGCCGCCTTTCGTTCTTTTCTTTTTTTTTTTTTTTTACACATTTACTTATTTTATTCCAAGGTCAGATATACAGAGAGGAGGAGAGACAGAGAGGAAGATCTTCCGTCCGATGATTCACTCCCCAAGTGAGCCACAATGGCTGGTGCATGCCGATCCAAAGCCAGGAACCTGGAGCCTCTTCTAGATCTCCCATGTGGGTGCAAGTTTCCAAAGCTTTGGGCCATCTCTACTGCTTTCCCAGGCAACAAGCATGGATCTGGATAGGAAGTGGAGCAGCCGGGATTAGAACCGGTGCCCATATGGGATCCCAGTTCGTTCAAGGCGAGGACTTTAGTTGCTAGGCCACGGCACTGGGCCCCAAGCTGCCCTTTCTACCCCTGGTGGGCTCAGGCCTTCTGAGCTCTAGACAGTCCAACCCGAGCCATCCTAGGGTGAGGTGGGGGTCACAGACAGTATTCTGGTACACGTGCTGTTGAAAGATCAGGGCTCCAAGGCCAAACAGCCCACATACTAAAGCCCTGGAGGGAGGAGGACATTTGGGGCCTAGCATCAGTTCGGGCCTCTGTGATAGGAAGTGTCAGGGTGCCTTTAACAGCAGGGCACTTAAAGAACCCTGGGAGATGGACTCCCACATCAGCATGCCACAGGCCCTCAGGGAGCTGGAGTCCCATGCCTGTGTCCTCAGAGCCCTCTGAGAGCTGGTGTTAAACACCAGCCCACTGGGGTTTTACTTGGCCAGATGAGGTCCCAGGAAACCTTACCGCCACCCCCATTCCTCGCAGAGCACCCTGAGATGCAGGCTCTGGGAATTCTTTGGCAAGTGGAGCAGCTCCTTGATGGGCTGCCAAGAGGGCTTCATGGACCTTTTTTTTTTTTTTTATTACAAAATCCGAGATACAGAGAGGAGGAGAGACAGAGAGAGGAAGATCTTCCGTCCAATGATTCACTCTCCAAGTGAGCCGCAATGGCTGGTGCACGCCAATCTGAAGCTGGGAACTTGGAACCTCTTCCGGGTCTTCCATGTGGGTGCAGGGTCCCAAAGCTTTGGCCCGTCCTCGACTGCTTTGCCATGCCACAAGCAGGGAGCTGGATGGGAAGTGGAGCAGCCGGGATTAGAACCGGTGCCCATATGGGATCCCGGCGCGTTCAAGGCAAGGACTTTGGCCACTATGCCACGCTGATGTGCCCCGGCTTGATGTATTTTTGCATGTGTTGGGTGGTGGTTAGGGTGATACACTACTCGGCCTGCCTTGGCCTAGCTGAGTGGTGTCTGGGCATGTGGGCTCCTAAGCCAGGAGCCAGGTGGATGGGCAAGTAGGCACCAGAGGTCACCAGCCATCTGCAATAGGAAGTCTCAGGCCCTAGCTGCTAAAGAAAGCACCCTGCAACATGCAGCCCTGCTGCCCAGCACATATGATGATGGCCAGGGAGCCACCAAGGCCCGCACAAGGTAGGGCTTTCAGGGCCTGTGCTTCCTGCACACAACAGGGTGCACAAAGCTGCCTTTCCTATCTCTAGCTAGCACTTGAGGGGTCAGCCATCCCTGTCATGTGCTTTGGAGGCAGGAATTTGGCCTCACAGCCTCCAGCCAGATGCTGCTGCCCTCTTGTTCACCAGGGAGTGCTTCACCCTCCTCCATGGATCCTTCTGGATTCAAGACTCTTCCTCCTGCTGGTGAGCTGTGGACCGTCGGCTGCTGCTGAAGTGCCATCTTCCACAAGACATCCCAACAGCTGACATCTGTTCTTCACAGAGGTCCTTCTCCCCAGGACAGGTAGAGTAGCAACATGCCTGGATCCCTTGTCTGTACTGGCTGCTCTCACAGCACGGAACGGCATAAGTTGTGCAAGCCAGGGTGACAGGCACCTTCAGCAGCCTGGTGAAGGAGCTGCTGAAGGGTCCAGCAAGGATTGGTGTGGTGTGGTGTGTGTTGTGTGTGGTGTGGTGTGGTGTGGTGTGGTGCAGGGCATTGTCCCAGTGGGTCAAGCCTCAGCCTGCCAGGTGGATGGCCTGTACGGGTGCTGCTTCAAATCCTGGCTGCATCCCCTGCAGTCCAGCTCCCTGCCGATCCTCCTGGGAGAGCAGCGGAGGATGCTGCAGGGGCTTGTGCCCCTGTGCCCATGTGCCCCTGTGCCCTGTGGGAGATCTGGAGGGAGCTCCTGGTTCCTGGGCTTGTCCTGACCCAGCCACAGCTGGCTCTGGTGGTGGTCCTTGGGGATGTGAGCCAGCAGATGCAAGAAAGATTCTGTCTCTCCCTCTCTGTTCCTCTGTGCTTCCAAGAAAAGAGGACAGAGGGAGGCAGGAGGGAGGAAGGAAAAGACAGAAAGCTGCCGGCCTCCTGCGAGGGAGCATGCTGTGTGCTGTGCTGTGACTCTGGACTGCTTTTAGCTGTCAATGCAGACCCTCAGGGCGTGCATATGGCTTCAGTCATGGGACTCGTGTGCAAGCTCTAAAAAGAGTGTCCTTGAGAGCAAATGCCTCTCTGAGTTGGGGTGCTTCCATTGATTTGTCAGGAGAGCCTTGGATGAGCATCCTGCAGTGAGTCCTGGTGGCCACGAGGGTGCCCGATGGTGCCCTACCATTTTTTTTTAATAGATTTATGTATTTTATTCCAAAGTCAGATATACAGAGAGGAGAAGAGACAGAGAGAAAGATCTTCCGTCCGATGATTCACTCTCCAAATGAGCCGCAAGAGCCGGTCCTGCTCGGGACCCAGTCTGCTGGGGCCTCAGTGAGAGGGACTCTTGGCCCCCCCTCCATCCCCTCCCTATCTGCTGGGGCATCTGCAAGATGGTCCATCTCGTGAGCCCCTCTGCCTGGGTCTCAGCGAGATGGTCCTCCTCAGACCCCCCTCTCTCTCTACCTGGGCTTCAGCTAGTGGGACCCCCGGCGACCTCTTCCTCGCTGCTGGGACCTCAGCGAAAGGGTCCCCCTCTGGAATCCCTCTACTGGGGCCTCAGCGAGAGGAACCCCCGGTGCCACCTACACTGTCTGCTGGGGCCTCAGTGAGAGAGATCATCAGAGCACGAGCCTCTCTCTGTGTTGGGGACTCAGCCAGAGGGTCCCCCTCAAGACCCCGTCTTCTGGGGCCTCAGTGAGAGGGACCCCTGAGTCCCACACTCTCTGCTGGGTCCTCCGCGAGAGGGTCCCCCTGGGAACCACCTCTCCTGGGTCCTCAGCGAGAGAGACCCCCTGGGGACGCCCTCTGTTGGGGACTCAGCAAGGGGGAACCCTGGCGACCCCTCCCTCTCTGCTGGGGCCTCAGTGAGAGGGTCCCCATTGAAACCCCCTCTGCTGGGGCCTCAGCGAAGGGGAACCCCGGTGACCCCCTTTGCTTGGGCCTCAGCTAGAGGGGCACCCGGAGCCATCTAACCTCTCTGCTGGGGCCTAGGCGAGAAGGTAACTCTTGGGACCCCCTTTGCTGGGGCCTCAGCGAGATGGACCCTCAGAGCCCCCTTCCCTCTCTGTTGATGCCTCAGCAGGAGGGTCCCCCTTGGGACCCGCTCTGCTGGAGCCTCAATGAGAGTGTCCCCCTTGGACTCTTCCTCTCTCAATGCTGTGGCCTCAGTGAGAGGATTCCACTCGGGACCCTCTCTGCTGGGGCCTCAGCGAGAGTGTCCCCCCAGACCCTCCTCTCTCTCTGCCTGGGACTCATCGAGAGAGATCATCAGAGCCCGACCCTCTCTCTGTTGGGGACTCAGCCAGAGGGTCCCCCTCAGGACCCCGTCTTCTGGGGCCTCAGTGAGAGGGAGCCCTGAGTCCCACTACCTCTCTGCTGGGTCCTCTGCGAGAGGAACCCCAGAGCCCCACTCACTCGATGCCGGGGCCTCAGTGTGAGGGAATCACAACCACCCCAATTGTCTCTCTCTCTCTGATGGGGCCTCAGCGAGAGGGACTCACATCCACCCCCTTTCTCTCTCTCTCTCTATGATGGGGCCTCAGCGAGAGGGTCCCTTCGGGATCCCATCTGTTGGGGCCTCATCGAGAGGGACTCCCTTGAGACCCCCTCTGCTGGGGTTTCAGCGAGAGGGTCCCCAGCGCCCCCCTCTGCTGCTGTGGCCTAAGCGAGAAGAACTCCCAAGCCCCCCTCCATCTCTGCTGGGGCCACAGCGAGAGCGTCCCCAGCGGGACACCCCCTCCCTCTCCGCTGGAACTTCAGTGAGAAGGTACCCCTCGGAACCCCCTCTGCTGGGGTCAGCGAGAGGTTCCTTCTCAGACCACCCTTTCTCTCTGCTGTGGCCTCAGTGAGAGGGTCACCCTGGGGACCCACTCTGCTGGGGCCTCAGCGAGAGGATCACTCTTGGACCCTCCCTCTCTAACTGCTGGGACCTCAGCGAGAAGGTCCCCCTCAGGACAACCTTTACTCGGTCCTCAGTGAGAAGGACCCTGTCTCTGTGCTGGAACCTCAGCAAGAGGGACGCTCCCAGCCAGAGCCTCTATCTCTGCTTGGGCATCTGAGAGACGGTCTGCCTTGGGACCCCGTCTGCTGCAGCCTAAGTGAGAGGGACCCCCAGAGCCCCCCTCCCAAGCTGCTTCGGCCTCAGCGAGATGAACCCCCGAGCACCCCTCCATCTCTGCTGGAGCCTCAGCAGGAAGGTAACCCTCGGGACCCCATGTTCTCAGTCCTCAGGAAGAGGGTACCCCTCTCATATAACCCCTCTGTCTCTGCTGGAGCCTCAACAAGAGGGTCACACTCTGGAGTCCCTCTACTGGGGCCTCAGCGAGAGGGTTCCCCGGTGCACTCTCCCTCGCTGCTGGGTCCGCAGAGAAAGGGTCCCCCTCACAACCCCCTCTGCTGGGTCCAGAGCGAGAGGTTTTCCCTCGGGACCACCTCTACTGGTGCCACAGTAAGACCGTCCACCTTGGGACCTCCTCTGCTGGGGTCTCAGCAAGAGGGTCCCCCTTGAGACCCACTCTGCTGGGGCTTCAGGGAGAAGGTCCCCCTCAGACCCTCCCTTCCTCTCTGCTCAGGCCTCAGCGAGAGGTTCCCCCTCGTGACCCAGTCTGCTGGGGCTTCAGGGAGAAGGACCATCGGCCACCACTCTTTCTCTCTCTCTCTCTCTCTCTCTCTCTCTCTCTCTCTCTCTCTCTCTTTGCCTGCTGCGGCCTCAGCGAGAAGGTACCCCTCGGGACCCACTCTGCTGCGGCCTCAGTGAGAGGGACCCTTGGCCCCCCATCCCCTCCCTATCTGCTGGGGCATCTGCAAGATGGTCCATCTCGTGAGGCCCTCTGCCTGGGTCTCAGCGAGATGGTCCTCCTCAGACCCCCCTCTCTCTCTACCTGGGTTTCAGCTAGTGGGACCCGCGGCAACCCCTTCCTCGCTGCTGGGGCCTCAGCGAGAGGGTTCTCCTTGGAACCCCTCAGCTGGGGCCTCAGTGAGAGAGATCCTCAGAGCCCAAGCCTCTCTGTGTTGGGGACTCAGCCAGAGAGTCCCCCTCAAGACCCCGTCTTCTGGGGCCTCAGTGAGAGGGACCCCTGAGTCCCACACTCTCTCTGTTGGGTCCTCCGTGAGAGGGTCCCCCTGGGGAACAACTCTCCTGGGGCCTCAGCGAGAGAGACCCCCTCTGATGGGGACTCAGTGAGGGGGAACCCTGGCGACCCCTCCCTCTCTGCTGGGGCTTCAGTGAGAGGGTCCCCCTTGGGACACCCTTTGCTGGGGCCTCAGCGAGGGGGAACCCCGGCGACCCCCTTTGCTTGGGCCTCAGCTAGAGGGACACCCGGAGCCACCTAACTTTTCTGCTGGGGCCTAGGCGAGAAGGGACCACTCGGGACCCCCTTTGCTGGGGCCTCAGCGAGATGGACCCTCAGAGCCCCCTTCCCTCTCTGTTGATGCCTCAGCAGGAGGGTCCCACTCGGGACCCCCTCTGCTGGAGCCTCAACGAGAGTGTCCCCCTCGGACCCTTCCTCTCTCAATGCTGTGGCCTCAGTGAGAGGATTCCACTCAGGACCCACTCTGCTGGGGCCTCAGCGAGAGTGTTCCCCCAGACCCTCCTTTCTCTCTCTGCCTGGGCCTCATCGGGAGAGATCATCAGAGCCCGACCCTCTCTCTTTTGGGGACTCAGCCAGAGGGTCTCCCACAGGACCCCGTCTTCTGGGGCCTCAGTGAGAGGAACCCATGAGTCCCACTACCTCTCTGCCAGGGCCTCAGCGAGAGGGTCCCTCTTGGGACCCCCTTTGCTCTTGCCTCAGCGAGAGTCCCCCTCGGACCTCCACTATCTCTGTGCTGTGTCCTCAGTGAGAGCTTCCCACTCAGGAACCCGTCTGCTGGGTCCTCAGCCCGAGGTCCCCCTCGGAATCCCTCTCCATCTCTGCTGGGGCCTCCGTGAGAGGTTCCCCCTCAGGCAGGTATATTAGGCCTTTATATATTATGCAAGTATGTTAGTATTTGTGAAGCACCCCTCTCTTTATCTTGTCTTTCTGCTATGAGCACCAGGGTCCGACATTTCCTGCCAGTTTCTATTTTAACCAGACTATCAGACTGTCTGGTGTGTGACCCCAGCTGTTGGGGGTCTGGCCCTCCCTTTATAAATAGCATAATCTCTGCCCGTGCTTTTGCTTATCATTCCCCTGTTATTACCACAGGGAAAATACCCACCTTCTCTACGTGGCAGCTTTGTGGGGTTTGGACATGACTGGCAAGCACCCCGTTTTCCCTTCTTTAGGAATGCAATGATTCCTGTGGAATCTATTAGTTCCATCATTCCTCTGAACTTGAGGAATCGCTCACGTGGGTGAACCTCAGCTCCTTGAATTTGAAGCTTGTGTCTGCCTGTGTTATCCCCATGTTTCTCTCTCACATACAAAAAACACCTCTGAAGTAAATGACACCACGTTCCAGTGCACCCTGACAGCGTGCTGGAATGGCAATTGCAATTCTGCTGTTCTTCAGCCCCTGCCCTGAATCCTGCCTGTGTCTGTTGGGACTGACGGAGAGGCCTCATTGGCCTGATAAAGAATAAAAGAGACTGGCATAATGGCGACCACCATAGCCAGTACATCAGCAGCAGCAACCACCAGTTACCTTGGTGACAATGAACAAGGTCGCGGTACAGACTGCCAGAGTTATGGAACAATAGGACTTTACTGATGCACATGAGCGGGTGGGCACCCTTGTGTTGTAACTGCGGGTTGATCTGTTGGCAGAGGAACAGCAGAGGCTGTGTGATTGGGTCTAGGCCTCTTGTACCCCATCGTATGCCTTTTTGTGTGCAACACCTATGCAAGTGCAAAATGCTTCCCAAGCCCAGGAACTGCTGTCTGCTCGTTGCTACCGAGCTAAAGATATTCCTATGGTCAGGGCCTCTTGTTCCCCATCATATGCTTTATGTATGTTTCACCTGTGTAATGCTATGTTTTGCCAAGCCCAAGAACTGCTGTCTGCTTGTTGCTACCGAGCTAAAGATACTCCTATGGTCTGGACCTCTTGTTCCCCATAATATGCTTTATGTATGTTTCACCTGTGTAGTGCTATGTTTTGCGAAGCCCAGGAACTATTGTCTGTTATTTTACAATGCTGTCATTTTTATTTAAAGTAACAAAATAGTTTTCCAGTGATTGTTTTCATGAAAATCAGATGCTTTTGAAGAAATAACTGGCATTAAAAAAACGTGTAGACAGTTACTCTGGAGAAACCTCAGACTACCTCTGCTCATTGTCTTTCTTTCTGGAAATCCTAGAACTCGGATTAAACAGGTTAGGATTCATTTTCAACCGTCATGTCAGGAGTTCTGTTTGTCTCTTGACATGTTTTGCACCTCCATGCTCTACAACGTCTTTGATCTCAGTTTACTAATGGTGGAAAATGTAGCCTCCTGTTGGTGTTGTAGGGCTCAGGAGCCCTGGAGGTAGTTGGAGAGGCTCAGCTCCCGCCCCCCCACCTGCCCGCCCCAGCTAGACTTCAACTGCAGGCTTTTGTCATTCTACAAGTAAGAACACAAAGGAGAGACAGATGAACAGTAGGACAAAAGGACAGTCCTCACTCAGATATGTGTGCAGGCAATCTCAAAAGGGACAATTTCCCCACCTGGCTGGGGTTACATTTTCCTTCTAGCATAAGGAGTGTAGCTATAGTATGTGTGGTGAGCTCCTTATGGTGGTTAATGACACCTGGTACCTGATGCAAAGTGAGGCTTAGCTGCAGGATGCAGAGCATGTGTGCTGAGGCTTTGGCCATGTGGAAACAGCCTGGAGGAGATGTCAGTGCGGATGGCTAGGGTGTTGGCAGTATTCAGCTTCCTGTCCCTCACTGCCTGCCTGCTTTGCCCATGTCAAGTATGTCTAATTGACTAAATCTATTGACTTGGTAATACTTTGTGTATAAAATTTCATTTCCAGAAGTTCTAGTAGATCATTTTCAAGTCCATGTCTTTTGCTTCTGCTTCTAAATCTGCTTGTATTTTATTGCTTTAAAGACAATGTTGATCACATTTCCCATGGTTACTGTTTCTCAATGTGCAATTCGTGGATCTACTTCTGCTTTTTCTCACTCTTGATATCCTATTTCCTGGTGTACCTAATCTTTCATACAGATTATTTTGCAAGTTTGTATATAGCAATAAATGTGGAGGTCTCAGAAAACTAACCTCTCTGGAGAGGATTTACCTCTTCCCTACCCACCTGCGACCCCCTCATTCATGCTCAGGACTTGAAATTAATTCCCTTAAACTATGATCCCAAGGACCCAGCACAGTGGCCTAGTGGCTAAATCCTTGCCTGGAAGTCACCAGGATCCCATATGGGTGCCACTGCGTGTCTGCTGCTCCACTGCCCATCCAGCTCCCTGCTTGCAGCCTGGGAAAGCACTATAGGATGGCCCAAAGCCTGGGGACACAGAAAAAGCTCCTAACTCCTGGCTTTGGATCAACTCCGCTCGGGCCATTGTCACTTTATCAGCAGATGGAGGATCTTCCTATTTTTCCTTCTCTGTATAGATCTGCCTTTACAAAGAAAAATCTTTAGAAATACATCTATATAATCTCGGGCTGGAAGGGTATATGAGGACTCTACTGTGTCTCATTTATACTAACTGATGTCCAGTGGAAACTTTTGGGAGTGTGTCTGCTAGTAGCTTCTCAACTTCCAGCAGACGTAGGGCTCTGATGTCTGACCCTCTCCTAAACGTCACTTCCAAATGTGTTCAGGTCACAGAGCCCACAAAAGCAGCTCTCAGGTTTTATCGCATGAGGTTCTTTTTTGTCCCGTCAGTTTTTGCCAGATACTGTTTTGCCAGCTTTTCAGTTGCTAAGAAAGATGCTTTAAATTTAGCTTTACTGCTTATCAGTGAGAGTAGATCCAAATAATTAAGCCTGACTTGACTAGAAATGAGATGTCACATCTCAATATCTTAAAGCAATAGAAAAAATAATGGTGATTTTGAGTATCATAGTAATGTTGCTATGAAGTTAGAAAATCAGGTGGAAGTAAGTACTGTGTACCCTTGAATTTTCTTCCACTGAGATTCAGTTGAAGAAAAATCCACGAGATAGTTTGCTTTGATTGATTTGAGATCATCTGCAAGAGTGGGTAAAAAGTTCTGGAAAAGTGCAATTGAAATAGAAGTTTAGTGTAAAAGAAAAGCCCTAAAATCCATGAACCCAGTGGTCTTCAAGTTTTTGAAAAAAATTACAAAAAACTGCAGAGATTTCAAGTTTTTTTTTGCACTTGCACTTAATTTCCATTTTTTCCCATTGGTGTCTTGAAGTGCACTCACACAAACATTGTTGTAGACTCTTCCCCTGCCAACCTATCAAAACTGTAGGGAAAAAAATAAGGTTTTTGGTTTAAAATACATTTACTTAGAGTGTTCCTTTTTATCTTTAATTTTTTAAAAAAAGATTTATTCATTTTATTACAGCCCAAGGTCCTGAATTCATTCCAAAGGGCAGACTGCCAGCATGCGCCTCCCTTTTGCATGGCTGGTAAGTCTAGAGCTGCTTCTTGGCATCGGTTTTATTTTATTATTTTTTTAAAGATTTATTTATTTTTATTGCAAAATCAGATATACAGAGAGGAGGAGAGACAGGGAGGAAGATCTTCCATCCAATGATTCACTCCCCAAGTGAGCCGCAATGGCCGGTGCGCACCAATCCGAAGCCGGGAACCAGGAACCTCTTCCAGGTCTCCCACGCGGGTGCAGGGTCCCAAAGCATTGGGCCATCGTCAACTGCTTTCCTGGGCCGCAAGCAGGGAGCTGGATGGGAAGTGGAGCTGCCGGGATTAGAACCGGAGCCCATATGGGATCCCGGGGCTTTCAAGGCGAGGACTTTAGCCGCTAGGCCACACCACCGGGCCCTTTATCCTTAATTTGTCTTTGTTATTGCCATGAGAAAAGTTTTGGCCGAGTCATAAACAGTACCTACTCGTGCAATAAAGGAACTGATCAAACTTGCAGTGATAGTTTGTACATAAGAGACTGCTGATCTTTGCCTTCATGGTAATAGAGCTATGGTGAGTCACTGGCTTAGAGAAGCCTTCGGACAAGGCCAGCAGTCATGCATCACAGCATGTGGCCGGATATGGGGGAGAGAGTTGGAGAAGGATTTATTAAGTAATTGTCCACTATTTGAGCAGTTTAGGTCCATAAAGAGTGGCTCGTCCAGTCTGGGATGCCTAGATTTAAATTAGAGAAAAATAAAGAGGAGCATGTTGAGAAATGCCGGCTCTGTTACCCTCTTTTTGTGTCACTTTGCTGGCAAGAACAAAAGGAACTATTCAGCTATTTTCCCATAACAATGTTAACATTGTATAAAGAATATATGTGGAAAGGAAATATTTGTGAACCTGTACTTTTCATACTGTATATGAACTAAGGGACCTACAAATAAGCCATCCTATTCTTAGATTTCAAATTTGAGAAATATTCACTTAATATGTAGGGAATCCAATTTCTGATTAATACTTTGCAAGTGGATCCACAGATGGCAACAACAATGCTGCGTTCTGCATGCCAAGTGTTACACCAAGCACACTATCACTGACTTTCAGAAGGTAGGAATCAGTGATCCTATTCAACAGATGAGAAACAAAGGCACAGAGAAGTTTCTTGACAAATACATGAAGTGCTCATAACTCATTTTGGCTCATGGAAAAGCTATAACTCAAATCCTACTTCACATAGCAGAAACACCAAAACTAGGGAACCTAAGGTAAAGCGCCAGGGCAGGGGAGGTCGTGGGGAGGGATGTTGGGTGGCAAAGTCCAGGCTTCACATTTTGTTTTCCTACTTGCTAAAGGCATGTGATTAAGTTAGTTCCTGCTACTATTATGGTTAAACTGTTTAAAATATCATCCCTAGGCAAATGTTGGCAGAGATTAAGATGATGCTGGAGGACTCCTGTAGCCCATATCATGGGGTCTGGATTCCAATGCCGCTTCAACTGCGGGCTCTAAACTTCATCTTTTTTTTGCTTGTGTTTTTTGTTTTTATTAAATTTATTCATTAATTACATTGTGTTGTAATTTCATAGGAACTGGGATTCTCCCCACACTTCCCCACACCCTCCCCCCATGGTGGGTTCCTCCACCTTGTTGCGTAACCATAGTTCAAGTTCAGTTGAGATTCCCTCTTAGCAAGCATATGCCAAGTATACTAACTTCATCTTAATGAGCCCTGGAAGTAACCAAGTGATAATCTGCACAGCTAGGTTCCTGCCATCCGCATACACCTGGGGATGGATATCTGACAGCTGCCTTTGGTCTGACCTAGCCCATGCTGTGGCAGGCATATTGAGATTTAATCGGTTAATAGAAAATCTTTCTCTATTCTCTTACTCTCCTCTCTTTTTTGTAAAGTTTTATTTAACTGGAATACATTCCTTGTATTTTACTTAAAGTTAAGAGCATAATGAGATTTCCCAACCTGTCTAGCCTTCTGCCACACTCTCGCCTTTTCTCCTCCTTCCTTTATAATTTTTGTTTAACTTTTCACTGCAGCATACTTTGAGTTTATAACCACAAGTTTAATCCTCCATTAAAGAATTCCACAAGTAGTAAGTAGAAAAACCACTATTTCTCAAGAGTACAGATGAGGGTTATAAACATTAATCAAATCTCAAGGTGTCAGTTTCAGTCATATTCCACTTCTGTACTCTGTATTAGCTAACAAACAGGAAGGAAACCATTTGTCTTTGGGGGACTGGTTTATTTCAGTAAGTATAAGAGGCAAGTGTCTACTTGCTTCCATTCCTTCAAATAAATAATAAAGTTTAAAACAGCCATCCTTCTTGATCAGTCATCCCTTCCCATGGGAGAAATATACTATGACTTCTTGTGTGTGTGTGTGTGTGTGTGTGTGTGTGTGTGAGTGAGTGAGAGAGAGAGAGAGAGAGAGAGAGAGAGAGAGAAAAGATCCTCTTAAAATATCTATTTCCATCTCATCAGAAACCAGGGAGTTGGAGTAAATGAGGCACTTGGAATGCTGACGGGAAGGTACTGAGGGGAGCTAAGTAACTTGGGAGTGATGTATAGGAGGAAAGCATTTGCCAGCATCCTCTCCGACGTCTTACAGGACTGAAAATTATTCAATAGCGTAAAACTATCAATAAGTGCTGACTATAAATTTTGGTTTGTGGAAAGAGCCAGAGACTGAAATCACATTGTCTAACCTCAAAGAACTCCAAAAACATGACTGTAATTCTCAGTTGCAGTCTACTGAGAGTTGGGTAGGAGAAGCGAGGCCAGTTCCCTGAAGCCTTGGAAAGATTGACTGTGTGATGCCATGTTTTCTATTGCAGAAAACAATGCACAAGTCCCCTACCAATGCCAAACGGACATGAACAAATCAAATATTCTGAATGTATGTTTTTGCTTAGTTCCCTGGTAATCTTACCATAAGAACAAGGTCTACTGCAGTCACTGGGCAGCTTTTTCTTTTTTTCAGTCAAGCAAAATGAAGGAATTGTTGGAATATCATGCTTTGCTGCCAGAAACTCTCAATAAGATGAACAGTTCCAGTGAAATACATTGCCAGAGGGATTGTGTCTGCTATCATTTGAACAACTGTTTAATTACCTGCAGATGTGCAGGAAATCATGTGCAAAACCATGCTGTACTCACTTGCTACTATTTTACATGTAAATGCATTCTATGGCTTATCAGGATCTTTAGCCGTAAACATTTGAGTGACAAATCTCCAACTGGACCCGGAGCAGTAGCCTATTGACTAAAGCCGACACCTTTGCAAGTGCCAGGATCCCACAGGGCTGCTCGCTCACTTGTATCCCAGCTGCTCCACTTCCCATCCAGCTTCTTGCTTGTGACCTGGGGAAGCAGTCAAGGCCAGCCCAAAGCCTTACGACCCTGTACTGGCATGGGAGACCTAGAAGCTCCTGGCTCAGCTCCAACTGTTGCAATCACTTGGAGTGGGTCAGCAAATGAAAGATTTTTCTGTCTCCTCATCCTCTCTGTAAATCTGACTTTACAGCAAGAATATTTTTTTAAAGATTTATTTATTTTTTTTGGGAAGCCAGACATGTAGAAAGGAGAGAGGACAATCTTCTGTCCAATGATTCCCTCCGCAAAGTGGCCGCAACAGCTGGAGCTGAGCCGATCTGAAGCCAGGAGCCCAGGTCCTCCTCCAGGTCTCCCACGTGGGTGCAGGGTCCCAAGGCTTTGGGCCATCTTCAACTGCTTTCCCAGGCCACAAGCAGTGAGCCGGATGGGAAGCGGGACTGCCGGGACTAGACGCAGTGCTCATATGGGATTCCTGCGCATTCAAGGCGAGGACTTTAACTGCTAGGACACCTCACCAGGTCCAAAATCTTAACTCTCCAACTAAAATACTGAAGGCCAGTACATTGTGAGCTGAACATATCCCATGTTGGTAGCCCATTCCTAAACCAATGCTGGCCTTTTTTTCAAGGATAACTAGGCTGTCAGAATTACTCCATATGCATGGGGCTGAAACTTCCTAAACACACACACAAGCAAGAATTGTAAAGAAAGGTGGCTTGTGTGAGCATGAACTTCACCCCATTAAGGTTCTTAAATAATTATCTGCTTTTAGCTCATTTCCTACTAAAAATTCAAATGTCTCAATTTTCCATTAGGCTGTTACAGCTTCGTCTGTTAAGCATAGCCCCGCGTTCCCTAGCATCACCTAGTAGATCATTCTTGATCTCGGAGCTTCTGATGAGCTGTGTGGATTCCAAGTGAGATTTGCCTTACTGGAATTATACATGCATGTCAGTAAGGATTGTTTTCCATCATTTAGGGACCAAGTGATTTCTAGAAAAGCCATAATGTTGAGAGTACTTCCGAAGTTATTTACTGTTACGGCATGGTAGAGAAACTGACACGTGCATTAGACTAGACGTTAATTTGTCAGCATTGGCCAGCAACATTCCTCGTGTAGACAAACGTGGGAGTAATGCTCAAATGCTCAATACCGAGATAGGAGAAGATCAGACAAGGATGAAAGTCTGGCGCTTCTCTGCCTCGTGGAGGTGTTTGAGGAAGTAGGAAGTGGGATGCTTCACAAAGTCCGTAAAAATGGAGTCAAAAGAGAAGTTTCCATGCAGACTTGAAATCCATATGTTGGCATTCATGATCATTCTCCACAAACATTTTAAAGACTGGTTGAAAGAGACAGTGTATGTGAGTTCTATAGCTCACCAATGTTAGGAAAAGTACACTTGTTACTGGTTAAGTACCCAACTTGTGAGAATTCCATAATTTTTAGCTTGTATTTTCTGCCTTCTGGCTAGATGTGTTTTGGATTTTTATTCTTTGGACAGCTGTGGGTAAAAAGTGGGAAATTAATGATGATCAAATTAGACAATGGACCTACTTATTAGCTCTAGAGGAAGTCTAACTGCAATGAAAATTAGACTTGTGGATTATTTGAGTTACAATTCCCTCACTTTTTTTTATGAAGTACGTTGCATTACATGACAGTTTCATAGGCTCTGGGATTCCCCCAACCCCTCCCCATGCCATCCCCCCATGGTGGATTGTTCCACCTTGTTGCAGTATTACAGTTCAAATTAAGTCAAGATACTTTCATAGCAACCATATAGTTTGCATAGTGTCCAGCATCTTATTGTCCAGATAAACTCCAGGTTTCTTGGGGAGACCATCTCTGGTCTGAAAATAGAGCTGGCAGAATATCATCCCAATCAATTAAAAGCCACAACAAAACATCAGCAACAATTTACAACACGATGGAGTTAATTGACATGGTATTGAGTAATCAGTACGTTAAAATGCAAGTTCTTAACCACATCCTGTGAGTACTTCATTGGCATTTCAATTTTAGTTTATACACGGAACCGGCTTCTATACACCTTAAAATGGCTATAGGGTACTATTCAGCTGTCTCTTGTCTATTTTCATTGGAGTATTTAGCAGTTTATAGTGTTAAAACATAATGTTGCTGAACTTGGCAGATTTTAGGATAGTCTAAACTGGCTTATAACTCTGACAAGGCATTTGTCAACAGTTGAGGTGCAGACCAGTTTTAGGAGGGGTGTGCAGGGAAATCTTCAATGCCTTAGTGAGGAGTAACCAATCTTTGTGTCCTCCCTAGTAAGGTATGTGTGAGTCCACGCCTAACATTTCCTCCTGGTTCTAAGCTTTCCTTGTTGTTCTCTATCCTAATTTTTTTTTTGGGGGGGGGGGCTCTGCAGCGACCCTGATGGTCCTTGCAGGAGAGGGTGGGGAGCCAAAGTTGGAACTAAGTAAGGATCAGAGAAAGCTCCTCTCCCTAGTCCCAAAGGAAGTTTACTGTTCTTCTGTTTCTGCAGACTGCTCAGGGCTCCTGGCTGTTGTTCCGATGACCTTGGATCCTGTCAGGAAGGATTTGGGCTTCTTCCATCCCATGTGGGAGATCCAGATGGGGGTGGATGACCTCAGAATTCTCAGGCTCTGAAGGCACTCCAATTCCCTATGTTCTTCTTGGCAGTTGGGATGTAGTCCTTGGTGCCCGTAGTGATAGTCCTTGGTGAGGATCCGGGAGTCTACAGGGTTGGGATACAAGCCTCCTCATGTCCACCTGCTCCACTCTGGGGTGCCCCCCTGCTCTGTGTGTACGACCTGTTAAGAGATTGTCAGGATCGCTCTTGATTCCCCCTATATGTCTTTGTAGTTTGAGTTACTTGTTCCATTCCTGATACGTTATACTTCACGTCTTCCTCACGTTCTAAGCAGATGGAAGATTTCTCTGCTCTCCCACCCCATTTCCAAGTAGCATAGGGTCTTAAAAGTATATCAGGTTTTACAATTCTTTGATGTAGATCATAAGCAGTTTGACTCACATTGATTGTTGGTTCATTGGTTACATCACAATATCTTATTGCATGAGCTACAGACTGTTTGGGCTTGGAATAATACTACAATTTACAGGTACTGTTTTTCGAACGGGCATCATTTCATCTTAAATTAAGGCAAATATGTGGTATCTAACCTTCTGGGATTGGCTCATTTCCCTTAGCATTATGGTTTCCAGTTGGGCCCATTTGGCCACAAAGAAGTGCATTTTGGTTTTTTTTAACAGCTGAATAGTATTTCATGGAGTAGATGAACCATAGCTTTCTTATCCAGTCTTCTGCTGATGGGCATTTTGGTCGCTTCCATGTTTTTCAATTACTGATTGTGCTGCTATGATCATAGGGGTACATGTTGGTTTCTCATGAAACAAATGTTTTGGATGCATTCCTAGGAGTGCTATTGCTGGATCATACGGTATGTTGATTTTGAGTTGTGTGAATGTTCTCCATACTGATTCCATAGAGGCTGTACCAACCTGCAGTCCCACCAACAGTGGAGTAGGGTTCCCTTTTCCCTGCTTCCTCGCCAGCAGGTGTTGTTGGTGTTTCTTTGTATGTGTGCCATCCTTACTGGCATTAGGTGGTACCTCATTGATGTTTTCATTTGGATTTCCCTTATTGCCAAGGAACTTGAGCATTTTTTATATGTATTTTTGGTTAGGTTTATCCCAGATACTTCATAGTTTTCTGTTTTTTTGAATGATATCTTGCTGATTAGATCCCTTTCCATCTTGGGGCTGTTTGCATACAATATAGCTGTTTTTCATTACGTCATTTTGTACCCTGGCACTCTACCAAACTCTCGTATAAGTTCTAGCTGTCTCTGTATTGAGTCTCTTGGCTCTTCTAAAGAAACATAACACATTGCCATGGAGGAAAAAGACACGAGGTGTAGTTAAGCGAGGGAGTGAAAGTGAGGGTTTGTTCTTTGTGGCAGACTGTAAGAACAAAAGGTGAATTGTTGAATATTTTTCACCATTGCAAAGAATCTTGCTGGTAAAATAATGCACCAGTCAATACCTGATAGTTCCAATTGTTTGCATATAATAGTTAGCAGACGCATGTCTCCATAATTTTCTCATTAAATCAGTCTGAATGTTCCACAACAATTAAAATCCTCATGTTTTAAGTTTCTGGTTACTTGAATATATAAGGTGGTCATAATTTTAAGTGCAACTTTTTAAATTTTTAATATCAATTGACACAAATATGCATCCACGGGGACTCTGTAAGGTTTTGCTGCATGTAAAGCAAACATTGGGTACTGATGAAATGGGGGTGAATAGATCTAGTTATGTAGTTTCCTGGATAATTTCTATGTGGTGAAACACTCAAATTCCTTCCATCTAGCTTTATATGTATTAACTGTATGTTATATATAATGTGTAGACGCGTCCACTTATGTATGTACACACAGCATGTTATTGGTAACTGTCATCACCTTGTCATACTATAAAACACCAGAACTTAGATCTTCTACCCAGCCATTACTTTGAACTTGTCCGTCAGACTTCTCCCACTTTTCTATCCCTCTCCCTTCTTCCCCCCAATCTGTGATATTATTCTAAATTCACATGAGATCAACTTTAAATTCCAAACAATGTTTCAAAAAGTTTGTAGAAGACAGAATTAAAGATCTGTTTATCTTGATGAAAAAGGTCTTAAAATTTGTGTTTTTCGTAAAATGAACACCATGAATGCATATACAGTTCTTCACAATAGTCCCTAGTGACCTTTCACCTTTCTCTAGTGTTGGTTAGATTTCCTTTCTCAGCGCTCCTCTAATTTCTTTTCGCTGTTTTTAACATTTATTTTATTTTCATTACAAAGTCAGATATACAGAGAGGAGGAGAGACAGAGGAAGATGTCCCATCCGATGATTCATTCCCCAAGTGAGTGCAATGGCCCGTGCTGCACCGATCCGAAGCCAGGTGCCTGGAGCTGCTTCCAGGTGTCCCATGTGGGTGCAGGGTCCCAAGGCTTTGGGCTGTCTTTGACTGTTTTCCCAAGCCACAAGCGGGGAGCTGGGTGGAAAGTGGAGCTGCTGGGATTAGAACCGGCACCCATACAGGATCCTGGAGTGTTCAAGGCAAAGACCTTAGCTGCTAGGCCACGCCGCCGGGCCCAGCTCTCTAATTTCATTTCAATGTTTTGTTTCTAGGTTAGTCTATAAGTTTGCTGATTTTATTTCTTTTTGAAATAACCTTTGTTTCACTGATCTTTCATGTTTTTCTCTTCATTTACTCGTTTGATCTTTATTTCTTTACTAACTTTGGGATTTAGTTTATTCTGCCTTCTCTAGATACCCAAAATGCACCTAACCTGTTTGAAACCTTTCCATTTTTTTATGTAGGCATTTAATGCTTAAACCTTTACTTAGTATTTCTTTAGATGTCTTATGTAAGTTTTGAAATGCTGTATTTTCATTTCATTCAATTTTTAAGTTTTCTTTTGGATTTCTTCCACATTTCTTCTTTGGATTTCAGGATCATAATATTTACTCTGCAGATGGTCTTGTTTTCAAGATTTATTTGAAAGGCAGATGTTACAAAGAGAAGATTTTCTGTCCACTGGTTCACTCTCCAAATGGCTGCAATGGCCGGAGCTGAACCAATCCCAAGCCAAGAGCCAGGAGCTTCTTTGAGGTCTTCCACACAGGTGCAGGGTCCAAGCACGAGAACTATCCTCCACTGCTTTTGCAGGCCATAAGCTGAGGGCTAGATGGGAAGTGAGGCCCCTGGAACATGAACCAGTGCCGACATGGGTGTCGGTGTGCAAGGTGGAAGATTAGCCTCTTGAGCCATAGGGCCAGCCCCTCAATCTATGGCTTTATAATTACCAAATTTGTCTGGATTTATATTTTTGTGATTAGAAAAGATATGATGTACTTTTTGTTGTGGTTTAATATGTGGTCTTAGAGGAAGTTTAGTGTATTCAAGTACATATTCTAAAGCTATTGCAATGAATGCTGTGTCAGTGTCTGTATACCCTAGAACTGTGGTTTTTCTTTTAGTTTTTTGTTTTTGTTTTTGTTTTTGTTTTTTTTGCTTGACTAACATGTTAGTTGATTCCTTAACTCCACTTTTCTTGATCTGGAGCTTGACTCTCCCTTTAGATATGTATGTGTTTTTTTTAAAAGATTTATTTTGTTACAAAATCAGATATACAGAGAGGAGGAGAGACGGAGGAAGATCTTCCGTCTGATGTTTACTCCCCAAGTGAGCACAATGGCCGGTGCTGCGCCGATGCAACCAGGAACCTCCTCCAGGTCCCCCACGCAGGTGCAGGGTCCCAAGGCATTGGGCCGTCCTCGACTGTTTTCCCAGAGCACAAGCAGGGAGCTGGATGGAAAGTGGAGCTGCTGGGATTAGGGCTGGCATCCATATGGGATCCCGGGGCATTCAAGGCGAGGACTTTAACACTAGGCCACACTGCCGGGCCCTCCCTTTAGATATAATAAGGCTTTTTTAAGAAAATGACATGCTGTGGCATTGGATATATGGTACCCAATCTGTCCTATCTTATTGTTGAATTAATTCCTTGATCACTATCTGATGATCTTTGTATCTTTTTATAGCTTTGGCTGAAGTGTATTTTGTCTAATGCACTACTTCTGCTTGCTTTAGGTTTCCACTTAGGTAGAGCATTCTTTTCCATCTTTTCACCAGTATGTGTCTTTACTAATGAGTTTCTTAAGGTACATATCCTTGGTTATTTTTTAATCCATTTAGCCAAACTCTATCTTAACTGGGAGTGTGGTCCATTGACTTTCAAAGCTGTTGCTAATAAATAGTAACAGTAAGTAGCTGTTATTAGTAAGTAATCTATCCACTTAAAAATTAGTTGGTTTCTTCTGAGTATTCTTCATCCAGTTATGGGTGAGCTTCAAAGTTTTCCATTTTGGGCCCAGCACAATAGCGTAGTGGTTAAAGTCCTCACCTTTCACCTGCCAGGATCCCATATGGGCACTGTTTCTAATCCCAGCGGCTCTGCTTCCCATCCAGCTCCCTGCTTGTGGCCTGGGAAAGCAGTCAAGGATGACCCACAGCCTTGGGACCCTGCACCCACATGGGGGGCCCGCGCTCCTGGCTTCAGACTGACTGAGCTCCAGCCATTGCGGCCACTTGGAGTGAGCTATCGGACGGAAGATCTTCCTCTCTGTCTCTCCTCTCTGTATATCTGACTTTGTGATGAGAATAAATAGAAGTTTTGCATGTTCTCATGATGCTAGCCTGCTACCTTTTATTTGCTTCTGTCTGTACATTTTCCTCAAACAAGTTTTAGGAGGCCAGTTGATTCTGATGACTTTCCTGACTTTCACTCATTTTGGAGAATATTTAAGTTATAAAGGATAGTTCTACTCAGCCAAGTATTTTTGGCTGATAGGCTTACTTTTTCTTCACAACTTGAGCTAAACCATTCAATTCCCTCTTGGCCTATAAAATTTCTGTTTGACAATGTTGTTTGTTTAGTGGAGGCCCCCTTGAAAACGACAGTGCTTTCCTTTTGAGAATGAACAATTGTTTGTACTTAAAAGAGCCGGACCACAATAGGTCAAGGGAACGTGGATCTTTTCTGATCCTGTCAATTGACATCCTATGGGCCTTCTGTACTTGGAGGTGTACTTATTAAGATCAGGGAAGTTATGAGCTGTTTCATTGAATATGTGGCATACTCTCTTCCTCTCAGGAATTCCAAGAAAGTGTTCATTTCAGTAAGGTCTCAAAGCTCTGGGGCTGCTTTCATTCCCTTTCTCACATTTTTTTAAAAGCTGGCTAGAAAATATTGAACCTGTCTTCAAGTTCAAATATTTTTTAATTCTGTTGATCCTCATTTATCTTGACTTTCAACTATTTTCATTTTTAATTTTTCTTTAAGAAATACTTGATTTGCAAGGTAGATAAAGAGGGGGAGACAGATCCTCCATCTCAATGGCTGACATCAAGGCCTGGGCCACTGGATAGCCAGGAGCCTGGAGCTCTGTCCCTCTTGTAGATGACAGGGACCCAAGTACCTCTGCCCTCTTCTGCTGCCTCTGCAGACATATTAGCAGACATCTGGATCCAAGGTAGAATGGCCAAGACTTGAATCGGAGCTCATAGGAGATCAGTACACAGGCAGGAGCTCAGCCTGCTGCTCACAAGAGCCAGTCCACAGTTGATTTTGTAATATCTGTTCAATTCCTCAAGGTCAGTCTTTGCCAAATTTCTCATATCATGCATTGATTTTCTAATTTCATTTTCTGTTGAAGTCTCTTATGTCTTTTTGAGTGTTCCACATCATTCTTTTTGGATTCTTTATTTTATTGGAAATGCAGGTTTACAGAGAGAAGCAGAGACACAGAAATATCTTCCATCCACTGGTTTATTCACCCAGTGTCTAGAATGGCCAGAGCTGAGCCAATCCAAAGCCAGGGGCTTCTTCCAGATCTCCCTCATGGGTGCACAGTCCCAAGGCTTTAGGCTGTCCTCTACTGATTTCCCAGGCCACAGCAGGGAGCTGGACCGGAAGCAAAGCATCTGGTATTAGAACCAGTGTCCAAATGGGATCCTGGCATGGTCGAAGTGAGGACTTTAGCTACTAGGCTACTGCACCAGACCCCTTAACTGCCAAGCTATTGCACCAGACCTCTCCCGTGTAAATTCTGAAATTTAGTAGCATTCCTAGGTATGCACCCTTAATTCTAATGTCGGTGTACACTAGGTATTAATGTTAAACACTTCAACAATGTGGTAGTAGTATCTTATAGCATAAACAATTCTATATGTAAAACTTGCAAGGTTCATTTCTCAACATGCTTAAGCCTTTAGTATTTTGTCCCAGCTTTTCCATTCTACGATAGTCATACTTCTGTAGGACAATATTCTACAAGCAATTCTCGTCCTTAATAACCTGTTTATTTGCTCGATTTACATTTTGAAACAATCATGTAAGACTCCAAATTAAGACATTCTATAAATAAAAACATACCGCATTTTGGCCCAGGTGCAAGAGATGGTGAGGGGCCATGGCATGGCTGCAAACCCTGGCCTCAGTTGCTAGGGGGTCTCCAACAGTGGAGCTGACCCTCGACGTAGATCCCAGGGATTTCCAGCAGCTGAGGCCGGGGGTCTCCAGCATCAATGGAGAACTGAAGAGAGGGGGCGCAGCGGGGCTGGTAAGGCCAGGAGCAAGGGAAGGGGAGGGAGTGCGGCATGGCTTAAGACCCTCCCCGCACTGCGAGGGTAAGTCCAGCAGCAGCAGAGACCCGCGCTGTGGCACCTGGGGGTCTCCATCAGTATTGGCGACCCTCGCCTCGGCTGGTAGGCGTCTCCAGCAGCGTCGGCGACCCTCACCTAGGGTGCTGGGGGTCTACAACAGAGGCGGTGACCCTCGCCTTGGCTTGCAGGGTTTCTCCAGCAGTGGCGGAAAGGGGAGGGGATGGAGCGTGGTGCAGCTGGAGAGTCCAGGCTAAAGGGAAGGGGAGGGGGGCGGCCAGGCTACAGCCCTTTGCTGCACCACAAGGGGATCCAACAGCAGCAGCGACCAGACACAAGGGAAGGGGAGGGGCCCTGGCCCAGGGGAACACACTCACCGCCACGGCTTCCAGTGGTCTCCAGCAGCAGCTACCCTTGCCTCTGCTGCCAGAGGCCTGCAGCAGCAGTGGCAAGCTGAAGAGAGGGGGCACAGCGCGGCTGGTAAGGCCTGGAGCAAGGGAAGGGGAGGGAGCGCGGCATGGCTTGAGACCCTCCCCGCACTGCAAGGGGAACTCCAGCAGCAGCAGAGACCTGCTCTGCTGTACCTGGGGGTCTCCATCAGCATTGGCGACCTCGCCTTGGCTGCCAGGGGTCTTCAGCAGCGGCGGCAACCCTCACCTCGTGTGCTGGGGATCTCCAGCAGCGATGGTGACCCTGGCCTTGGCTTGCAGGGGTCTCCAGCACCAGCGGTGACCCTTGCCTTGGCTGCCGGGGGGTCTCCATCAGCAGCAGCGACCCTCGCCTCGGGTGCTTGGGGTCTCTAGCCAACCGGCCAGGGGAGGGGTGGGAGCAGCGCGCCTGGATAGCTCATGCTCATGGCGAGGGGAGCCTAAGGGGCATGGTGCATCTGGAGAGCCCAGGCGCGAGGGAAGGGGAGGGGCCGCAGAATGGCTGCAGACCTTCTCCTCAGCTGCCAGGGGTCTCCAGCAGCAGAGGCAACTCTCGACGGGGACCCCGCTGCTGGGGTCTCCACACCGAGGCCCTCACAACCTTCCTGTGTGTGTGATATGGGGTGGTGTTTTTTGGGCCAGGGTGTTGCAGGGTGGTGTCCCAGTGGGTCAAGAATCAGCCTGCCAGGCAGATGGCCTGTATGGGTGCTGCTTCAGATCCTGGCTGCTTCCCCCACAGGCCAGTTCCCAGCCGATCCTCCTGGGAGAGCAGTGGAGGATGGTGCAGGGCTTTGTGCCCCTGTGCCCCTGTGCCCAGGGGGACACCTGAAGGAAGCTCCTGGTTCCCGGGATTGTCGTGGCCCAGCCTCGGCTGGCTCTGGTGCTGGTCCTCGGGGAAGTGAGCCAGCAGATGCAAGAAAGATTGCTCTCTCTCCCTCTCTGTTCCTCTGTGTTTCAAAGCAGTCCCACGTCAGCGTGCCCATGGGCGTCTGGGAGTTGCAGTCCACGTCAGTGTTCCCACCAGTGTTTGGGAGTTGGAGTCCGACTTCAGCGTAGGCAAGCGCACTGTAGGAGCTGCAGTCCCACGTCAGAATGCCTGAGTACTCTAGACACTGAAGTCGTGAGGCATTTTGGGAAAAGATGTTCCACTAGGTAGCCTTCCATAGGCCGCTCTGGGACAAGAGACACCATCCCCTTGTCTCTCAAAGTGCATCGTGGGACGTATATTCCCAGCACCTCTTTTGCCTCCGGGCCGAGGCCAAGCCGAGCACAGCCGAGTACAGCCGAGCACAGCCGAGCTCAATCGAGCAGGTATACAGTGCAGTGTCCGGGTTGCAGCGCCAGGAGATGGTCAGGCTTTTTGGAGCACATTTGGGAACTTGTACTGTAGGTGGCAGAAGCCATGAGCAGGTATGACGTTGGCCGGGGAGCCACCTGGGCCTGGACAAGGGAACGCTTTCAGGGCCTGTGCTCCCGACAGCACGGGCCTGGATCCCTGGACTGTTTCCCAGCAGCTTTTCCTGCGTTCTACCCTGAACCCTTTAGGGGAGGTGCACCCTTGCATCCCTGCCCTCTACTCAGGCACCCGTCGCCCCTATCCCGCTTGTCCCTGCCTTGGCCATGCATCCCATCCCCTTGGGGAGGCCCTCACAACTGCCTGTGTGTGTGGTATGGGGTGGTGATTGTTGGGGTGGAGTGGTCCAGGGTGGTGTCCCAGTGGGTCAAGAATCAGCCTGCCAGGCAGATGGCCTGTATGGGTGCTGCTTTAGATCCTGGCTGCTTCCCCCACAGGCCAGCTCCCAGCCGATCCTCCTGGGAGAGCAGTGGAGGATGGTGCAGGGCTTTGTGCCCCTGTGCCTCTGTGCCCAGGGGGACACCTGAAGGAATCTCCTGGTTCCCGGGATTGTCGTGGCCCAGCCTCGGCTGGCTCTGGTGCTGGTCCTCGGGGAAGTGAGCCAACAGATGCAAGAAAGATTGCTCTCTCTCCCTCTCTGTTCCTCTGTGTTTCAAAGCAAATAGCACAGAGGAAGGCTGGCATGCACACAGGCAGGCAGGCAGGCAGGAAGAGATAGACACCTGCTGCCCTCCTGGGAGGGAGCATGCTGTGTGCTGTGTGCTGTGTGCTGTGCTCTGTCTCTACTGCTTTTTCCTGCGAATGCAGACCCTGAAGGCTTATGCAGGGCTTCCGTCATGGGACTCCTTTTCAACTTCTAAAGAGTGTGCTTGAGAGAGAAGGTCTCTGTGGCTGGGGCTGCTTCCCTTGACTTGGCAGCAGTTAGGAGGAGCATCCTGCAGTGAGTGCCGGTGGCCACGAGAGGGCAGGCGAAGCTGCCCTTTCTACCCCTGTTTCTCTGAAACTTGAGGAAAAGTAAGGGAAGAGGCTATTTTAGAAAGTATAAATTAAATAGAAATGGTTTTGCCAAGCATTTGGATTAAAGAACAGCTACTAGTAAGTATGTTTCTAGGGCTGCATCTTACTCTCACCCTGGGCCATTTTACAACATTTCATTATGTTTCTCCTACTACCAAACTGAAGCTCATTCTCTCCCTTTCCCTTTATTTTGTTTTGTTTCTAAGTTTTGCTTCTATTCACCATCTGCAATATCGGATCATTTTGCGCCTAGTCGTTATGACAGTCTATCTGTTGGCCATGGTGGGCTCTATCCTACCTCTTACTTTTTACAAGAGAACTTCCCCATTATCTCATTTATTATTTCCGGTAGGCTTAAGAACAATAGTTTTATCATCCTGTTTATGGGTGTGGGATATTGGGTCTAACAACTTGGAGTAACTCATTCACAATCATACAGTCATGAAGTACCAGGGCTGAGCTCGTTGTCCCAGTTTTTTGTTTGTTGGGTTTTTGGGTTTTGTTTTGTTACTCTAAACTTTTGTAGTTGGTGGAAACAGATTGTGTGAACGAAAGCTGCAATCCCAGGAGGTAACCAGATGGAGGAAGGGGGTGTCATGAGTGAGTGCTGTGCAGAGTGATGACATCACGCCAGCTGATACAAACAACCTGCCCATTGGATCTGCATGTCACTTTCCTGTAAGAGCCCACCTGATGTTTGTAACCAAGTGACAGTAAGGGGTGTTAGTGTATGTAAAGGTGGGAGAATGGGGAGTTCTAGTGTCTGGAAAATACCTGCAGGTGATGCCATTAGTTCTTTGTAAAGTGCTGGTCTTAAAATGTGAAACCTAAAAGGAAAAGTTCTTGTGAAGCTTTAGGAAAATTAACAGACACTTGAATACTGGGTACCTTTGGGTACAATCATGTTTGAATTTTTGACCTTGAACTTGATTTGAATAAAGTCCTATTTTGTGAAGATACTAAAGGTTCTGGGGAACTGAATCCCAGGCTTCAACTTCCTTCAACAGTTCCTTTGTCATTTATTAGCTTAAGCTGCCTTTCTGTTTTCAAATATAGGCAGTTCATCTTCTGTATAGATTCCCAATACAGTAGGGATTAAAAGTTGCTCAAAGCTAGGCAGTAAAACTTTCAGCCAAGAAAAAATCAAACATCTGGATGGCCCAAGGGAGCAACTGACATTTCAGTTTTTTTAAAGATTTATTCCCTGAATATATCAAATTTAAGCATAGGCTTTGGATCAGTGCAACTTGGGTTCTGTGTCACTTATTCTATATTGCCTCAGTATTATATTATGGATTCAATTTCTTGCTCAGTTTTTGGAAATGGAAGACAAATTAAGTTGTCAGGCAGGACTTTAACCTGTAGTTTGCATTTCCTGTTCTTGAATTGTAGTGCTAGAGTCTTCAATGTTATTAACTTTTGATAACCTGAGTAAGGAAGTGAAGTCCCAGGACTGTTTGGAAAACAGGATGAGCTTTAGTTAGGGAGGGTGGGGGTGTGTGAAATGATGGGTTTAATAAGGGAAGTGAATAGGAAGCAGCAACAAGATGGTCATGTTACATTTGTTGAAACCAGAGATTCTGAAAATATAGAAGTCACTTCAGAAAACAAAGACCTTGTAGGTATCATGCTCCTGTCTACTTCTCTTCCCCCCCAAAGTACTAATGTTGAAACAATTTTGATTTGATGGTGATACCGCTTATGGAAGGATTGTTTTTTTCACTGTAGAGGCGAGTCCTGTTTGGATAAAATTTGTATACAGATATAGTGAACATCTTTGGAAGTTATGTCACCAGTGACCGTGTGCTTTAAATCACTTGCATTATTGTTATGATGATGATGATGATGATGATCAAGGCAATTGCAAAGCACTTACCCTTGAACATTTACCAAAAGTCTGAGGCTCTATGACATAATATTGATGGATTGTGTTGTTGAAGAATTAACAAGATGAATGCCCTTTTCCCTATGGTTGTATGTACTTACATCTTAAACTTATTGCTAAAGAAGTAGGTGTCAGAGAGGCTGATTTAATTGTGCTCAGTATTTTGTGACAAATCATGAAAGAGATTCCATTAGTCAAGATATTTGCAGTTCTAATGAAGAGTAAAATCTGATGATTTAGTAATGTTGGGATTATCTCATAACTAGTTGTTTGATTAAAGATCAAACATGCTAATGTGATTAGTAGATCTTATTATGAGACCTAATTAGGCCAGGGTTAAGCAAGAACTTCTGGCCCATTATCTCTTTCTGTATAGCTACAAACTACAAATGGTTTCTCTGTTTCAGTTGTTACAATAAATGTCTTATGTGCATGAAAAGTATGAAATTCTAATTTTGGTGTCCATCTATAAAATTGTATTGCAGCGTAGTGATGTTTATTCATGTACATTGTCTACAGCTGCTTTCAGTTATAAAGGCAGAATTCTACAATTGTATGTAATCATACAAAGATCATATATCCCACAAAGCCTAAAACATTCAGTATTTGTAGAAAAAGCTGACATTTCAGATAAACTGTAGTGTCTTTCGCATTTGTCCACTTCTGATAAACTGTAGTGTCTTTTGCATTTGTCCACTTCTTCACATTTCAACATCCATTATCCTGGTCTAGATCTTAGTTCTATATTGCCAAAATTGTTGCAGAAACCTCACAACTGGTATTCACATTCCTGGTTTTCCTTACCTTATCTTCCTAAAATATGCACACTTAAATATTTAATGATGTCTCCGTATTTACAGAAGAATCTACAAAGTTCAGCGCAAAGCGCTTCTTGGGTCACTCTACACTTCAGGGAAGGCTCCACCTGCTTGCTCATTATAGCCTATACTTAGGGTAACCATCTGATTTTTCCAGAAGGGATAAGTAAGTGTGAAAGAGGCCTTTATAGTCATTGAATTGAGAAAACAAGTGTAAAGCAGTATTATTCTAGGCACATCGGGATATATATATATATATATATATATAGCGCCATATTACCAATTTTTCATCTGGTTGCTACACATTCCTGATCTCTATATGTACTTGCTCTTTTACTTCTACTAGAATTTATTTTCCTCTTTGTATAAATATCTACCTGAAACATTTTTCCAAATCCAGTTTATGAAGAGCCATGTCTGTGTAGCTGTACTCATACATAATCTCTTTCTCCCACTGCACACGCACACACACGTGTGCACACACACACACACACACACACCTATAGTGTACAGCACTAGTTTCTTTGAGACATAATCCTTAGCAAACAGCATATTCCTCATGGATCTATATAGCACCATGCCATTTGCAGTATATATTTGATGAATCAATGAAGACTAGATTGTGGAGACTAGTATTTGAAGTATTCAATTTCTGAATCTTCCATATTAATATGATTAAGTAGTAAGCAAAACTAGGTTTCTGAGGACTGAGGACACATCCTTGAGTGCCAGTATACAAGTGTAGCAGGATGGATTAAAGTGCAGGTATAAACTTTGGGATCCAGCCTTCCTGAGACTGCATTATGATTCTGTCACTAATAGGCTGTATTAGCTTGGGCTAGTTACTTTCTTCTCCTTACCTTCTTGCATCTGTAAAATGTGGGTGATCATAGTAGTTACTGGATGGAATGATGGCTGAATAATCAAGTATTCCAAGAACGCAGTGACTGCTCTATGAAAGTTCACTGCTGGGAGAATCAAGATGGCAGAATAGGGTAAGCACACGTTTAAACAGATGGAGAAACATTTAATCAGGATGAAGCAGAGAGGACGCATTCCAGGAAATAGACAAAAGAACAACAGCAGAGGGATGCCTGGAGACTGACAGACACAGGACAGCCGACACAGCAGCAGACACAACGGTGTGGTGTTGCAGTGATGGATACTCCAGCAGCATTCAGCTGACGGCAATCGGAACTCCACCAGCAACCAGGTGGGAAGGGACTTGCACTGGGAACTTGGGAGGTGAACCCAAAGAACTGGCCGTCCTGCTGGTCCATTTGATTTGACCAGGAGCAGAGACAGAGCAGCAGATCCCAGATGGGCAGTGCGAGAACAGGGTGGATTCACAGCCCAGTCAGCCCCATAGAGCCGAATTGGGCGCCACTTTGCGTAAGGAGACAAAAGCAAGGGAAAGGACTGAGCATAAGTTGAGCTGGGAGTGAACTCGTTTCTTCTTTTTTTTTTTTTTTTGCATTTTTTGTTTATTTTTGAAAATTATATTGTTGACAATCTTTACATAGTTAATTACGGTAAAAAGGTTCAGGAGCTATAGGGAGGTGGGTAAGACTATTATGTCCATATTGTTTCCTTCTTGTATCTGAGGTAAAGGGGGTTATTGAGGGAGAAGCCCCTCCCAGTTTCCCACCCACCCCAAGTCCCGGATGTGGGGCATGCTCTGAGATCCTTGCTCAAGTGGTTTTAATAGTTCATCAGTTATGAATCACTGCCATTTTCACCACTCCAAGCACGAGGGGGTTGTTGAAGAATCCACTGATTGACATAGTCATAGAGTCTTCATTTGCCCAGTATTTCGCTGGCAACATAGAGCTGAGGTGGTTGATTGACTTGTTCTTTCTTCTGTCTTTTCTTGGCCAGGGCTCTGAGTCCAGCATTTCGATTGGGGAGAACCCCAAAGAAATTGTGAGGTATTTATAGACCAGATTCTCGTATGTTCTAGCAAGCACAGGGCCCGGCACAGTCCATCTCCTGGATCAGCTGGTGGTTGCAATTGCTGGGTTGGTTCTGTTTTCAGGCCCAACATAAACTGGGACCAATGGCTGTTGCAGTCCAGCCTGGTTCTGCCCAGCACATACTAGGCCCTCACATATACCAGTGGGAGCTGCAGCCTAGTCAGAGCGACCCACAATAACACCCAGCCACGCGGCTAGGGGAGGGGAGGGGGCGGGGCGCGGCGCAGCTTCAGACCCCAGCCTTGCCAGGAGGGGATTCCTCTCCCCGCGCAGGTGGAGACCACTGCCACAAAGGGAGGGGAAGGGGGCGCGGCGTGGCTAGAGAGCACGGGAGACAGGGCCACGGTCCTCACTCTGGACCCCGCGAGATAGGGCCTGGTCCTCTCTCCAGACCCCAGGAAGCAGGGCCCTGGTCTTCCCCCTGACACCTTGGACAGGTCCTGGTCCTCTCCAGAACTCTGAGACAGGGCCCTGGTCCTCTCTCCGGAACTGGAGACAGGGCCACGTTGTCTCCTGGACCCAGGAGACTGGACCCCAGTCTTTTCCCCGGAACACGGTAGACAGGGTCCTGTCCTGTCTTGGAGCCCAGGCGCCTCGGGTGCGGGGGGGTTTCCAGCAGTGGCGGCTTCCCTCGCTGCGGCTCCCATGGGACTCCAGCAGCAGTGGCGAGGGGAGGGGTCGCTGCACTCCTGGAGAGCCCAGCTGTGCTGCCAGGGGAATGGAAGGGGCACTGGGCAGCTGGAGAGCCCAGGTGCAAGGGAAGCGGAGGGGGCGCAGCAGGGCAGGAGACCCTCCCCCGCGCCGAGAGGGGATCTCCAGGAGCAGCTGGGACCCTCGCCTCGGGTGCTGGGGTTCTCCAGCAGCAGCGATGACCCTCACCGCGGCTCCTGAGGGTCTCCAGCAGCAGCGGCGACGAGGGGAGGTGTGGGGGGCTGCGCGGCTAGAAAGCCCAAGCTGAAGGGAAAGGGAGGGGGCGCTGCATGCCTGCAGCCCCTAGCCACGCCACGAGGGGACAAAGCCAATTGTTTTTTGCAGCCCTAGGCAGAGAGAGCCGACCCCTTGCTGTGCGTCACTGCTAGAGGAGGCAATTCGGAACCAGCACAGCTCCAAACTCAGACACTGCTTTCCCTGGGATGCGCCGGGGTGGGGGGCCGCCAGCTAGGAGCTGGCGGGTGTGGGGGAAGCAAATGTGTCTCAGGCGCGCATCAGCCTGAGACCATGAAGGATTATCCGCGGGATTATCCGCGCGGTCCACGCGGTCCAGCCAAGGGCACAGGCAAGCCTGCTTAGTTGGCTAGCTTTCAGAGCAGCTCTCCAGAGGCAGCGAAGTTGTGCTCACCAACGGGAAAAAAAAATCCGGAAGGCGGGGGAACAAAGCTTGGTTCATTCTCAACATCGCACGTCCCGGGGACTCTATTGCCCCTTGGCTTTACTCAGAGTTTCTGCTTAAGGTCTCTCTCAGCTAGTCCAGGCGGCAGGGAAGGCACCAGTCTCCTCCTTGGGGCGGGGGGTGGGAGGTTTCGCCCCACCCGCCTTGTCTTTCTTGTCTTTGCTGCCGGACTGTGCCGGGTTCTGCCGCCTCAGCCTTCCCGCGGCTTTTGTGTTGTCTTCCAAAGTTAGATTAACATTCCTGCCTTGAAATTTTTAAAAATATCGTTATTTTGGTAAATGTGCTACTTTACATCCATAAGTGGCTTGAAAATAACTCCAGAAAGTCACTTATAATTACCACTGAAAAAGCATGAAAATTAGCTTCTGATCTTGTGCAAACCTGGTTAGGTTTATTGGCTCACCCCTTTCAGAGTGTGACTACAGGATACTCACCCTTCAAAAATCAAACTTTCAAAAAAGATTTATTTATTTTTATTGGAAAGTCAGAGATACAGAGAGGAAGAGAGAGGAAGATGTTCTGTCCTATGATTCACTCCGCAAGTGACCACAACTGCTTTCCCAGTTCACAAATAGGGAGCTGGATGGGAGCGGGGCTGCTGGGATTAGAACCATATGGAATCCTGGCACGTTTAAGGCGAGGACTTGAGCCGCTAGGCCACCGCGTTGGGCCCCCAAAATGAAACCTTTTAACGTAAAGAAAACTCGATTTCTAAATGCGTCCTAAGAATCTACTAAAGATACAAATTCTCCTGTGTATTGTTTGAGAACAGTAAGAGCATCTAATTCTGTGTTGCTATAAAATGTCTGGTAAAAAAAAAGGAAGCTGATCAAAGTAAAAATGTAATTAATAATAGTTATTATATTTTACTGTCCCCTGAAGATTTGCATGTATTGCTACTGTAGAGTTCCAAACAATACATAAAATACATTTTCCCCAAATCATGCCCCCAACCTTATCTGAAAATAATTGATGATAGAGCTGGTGACGTGGCCTCAAGGACTAAGCCACCATCGGCATCATCAACATCCCGTGCAGGTGCTGCTTTGGGTCCAAGCTGCTCTACTTTCAATCCCTCTTCCCACACTAGTACCTGGGAAAGACAGCCCAAGGATCACACTGAAAGTGTGAGGGGAAGCCTGTGTTGACTAAAGGAGACTCCAGTTGCGTCCTCTATAGCTTCTGATGTGGACGCATGTACATGCCACTGCATGAAATAGCACAGCATCTAGTAACAGTGTCTGTTGATTTTTACTCAAGGGGTACTTCCAGTGGAAGCGTCATTTTTAAAAAGAAAAATCATAAAGGAAAAAGAAGGAAGGAAGGAAGGAAGGAAAGAGAGAGAGAGAAAGAAAACAAACTTTGAGGGTGGGCATGATGGCCCAATTGGCTAATCCTCCAATTGTAAGCACCAGGACACTACTGATTCCTGTCCTGACTGTTCCAACTCTCTTCCAGCTCCCTGCTTGTGGCCTGGGAAAGCCTAGAGGATGGCCGCAGTCCTTGGGACCCTGAACCTACATGGGAGATCTGGAAGAAGCTCCTGGCTTCGAATCAGCTCAGCTCTGCCCTTCGGGGTCATTTTTGGAGTGAACAAACAAATGGAAGATCTTTCTGTCTCTCCTTCTCTCTGTAAATCTGCCTTTCCTATAAAAGTACATTTTTTAAAACTCAAACTGCAGTTTTATTTTTTTGCTACTGTATTCACGTGTCTTTTTTTTCAAACACCCCTTTTCTGCCACTCACGCAGAAGGGTATTTAAGCAAAGCAAAATGAAAATATCTCTATGGTCTCGGGAGCGTTGTTGTAATTTTAGGGGCAGGCCTGGTTCTTGGCAGGGAAAGAGTGTAGCTTGGATCCATTCCAATCAGGGCACAAAAATCAGCTCTAAGGGCTTTGACGCGTAGAGAAAACGCTTCACCAGCTCTGGCTTCGTAATTCCGCATAGGAGGGAAAGATTTCACCGAGTTCCTGTTCCAGGAATCACCATTTTCTGTGGGTGCGCCTGTGAGCGCGCGCCCAGGGTTCCCGACCTGAGTTAGGCGCGCATGTGTCTTGATTTCAATCGGAGTTTTTGTAGGTTTCAGCGGCCTGTCCATCAACTAGTATTTCTGGAGAAGCTCTAAATCCAGACACCTGCGACTCAGCGTCCTCCACCCGCCCGACTCCTGGGAGGTGGAATGGAGAATAGCGCAGGTGTGTGCGCTCAGGTGAGCTGCGCGCCCGGGGCCAGGAGCCGGGGACCAGGGACCAGGGACCAAGGAAGGCCAGCGTCGGGCTGGAGGGGCACAATGCCGCGGGTGAGTGACCCCAGTGGAACCCGAGTCCACTGAGCCCTGGTCTCTCGGCCACTAGCCTGGCGGGCTGAGTTTTAAGCTGCCGGGGAGGCTCTGAGCTCAGGGGATGGGGCAGCGGGTCCGGTCTGCGGCTTCAAGCTCCTTAGGTTTAATCTGAGTGTTTGGGTGGCGGCGGAATGGTGATCTAGTTCCTTGCTACTACAGCGCTCCGGAAGGGGGGGATTCAAGTTAGAAAGCGACCGGGCAGATTTTTTCAAGTCGCTCTCTCCGGGTCCAGACCCATGGTCCCAAACGCTGGGACTCCAGAAAACTTTTGCGACTAAGTGAAGACCTCCTAAGGAACCCGCGGTGCGGTTCTGCCCGAGTTGCAACATTCGTTTAATTGGCGTTAATTAGAATACTCCGTTGGTGAAAAAGTCAGTCTGGATTTGGGTCTTTGACTTCATATTCCTTGTTTTCGCGTTCATAAATAGTGGTGATAGAATATGACAAAAGTACACCGTTGGGGAATTTTTTGGTCAAGTTCAAGAAGTAGCACCGTTACCTCTGTCTAGACTTCAAAGTGGACTTTAAAATACTGTGTGTCTCACACTTTCCAATTCCATTGTGAGGGTGAAGTGAGCAGGGAACATGGAGTTTTTTAATGTGGTGGTAAGGTGTTGCAAAACCAGGGCTTGTTTCCTGAAAAAAAAAAAAATAGAGAGCTCAGACAATTACCAAAATTTCTGGACATTTCTCTTGTGGTTTGATTCTTGAAATTTTCAGTATGGGAGCCCTTCGGTGTTGTTTACATTTGTACAGAAAACAGACTCCTGAGTAGAGACCCTTTGTTTAGTTTGTACTTTGCAACCTGACATTTGACAATGGTTGGTTCTAAACAGTTGTGCTTTATCGGCACGATGGAGTTTGGCTTTTTTTTTTGTAAACTTGTTCAGTTAGGATGCACTTTGCTGGTTTTTGAAATGCTGTTTTACTCTGACCTGAAAGAAATGGAACGTACAGTTAAAATTTTGTGTTGAGGGAAACAATAGAAGGCTTAAAAAAAACTTTGAAGTGGGATTCTTTGAATGTTTAAGTCTTTTTTTTTTTCACAAGCTGCTTTCTTGGTAAAGACTGTTTCTTGTTGTTTGTGTGGGTGAGTTCCAGCCCCTTCCCTGTTCCCCAGGGGCCATCAGCACAATGGTCCCTTCAGTTCTCAAGCCAGAAGCAGAGAAATCTATCCTTTCCTGAATCTCCCCCATCCAGTGTATCCACGCTTCTGGTCAGTTTTCACCGTCAGCCACCCTGAGCGCCCTAGGCTGCAGGATCCTGAGCCTTAGTGCTGTGCTGGATGTAAGCAGCCAGAAATGAACCAAGCTCAAGCAGTGCTTGCCCACATGATTGTGGCAGAGTCAGGGAGGCAGGTTCCCAGCCAAGAGGAATTAGGTGTCAGAATGGGAAAGCTTTGGAGATGCAAGGAGGCACTGGCTTCCTTTACAACGGGTAGCCCTGGAAGATCTACCTGACAAGCTGAGATGGGGAGGAACCAGTCACAGGGAAAGGGGCAGGGAGACTGCAGCCTGGCCTTGGAACAGTTGTGCTGGGAAGGGCTTGGCTTATCCGAGAACTCGGCAGCAAGGGAGGGTTGACCTAGAAGTCAGCCAGAGATCAGACCACGCAGAGACCTGCAGATGACAGCCAAAGGTTTAGGTTGATTCTGAGAGGAGGGACAGCCATGGTAGAGTTTTCAGCAGGCAGGACTGGGGCTGCCAGGTAGAGGATAGGAGTTGCAGGATAGGAGGTAGAGGATGAGAGTAGGAGGCCCCGCTGGGTGCTCTCCGGAGGTTTGACCTCAGCTCCAGGCATCCTTTAGAGGTGATAGTTAAGAATGTTACACAAGTGTATGTACTTAAAACAGGTCTTGGATAATGTTTAGTTGGAAAACAAATCAATCTCAAAATGGCCAATTTGTGAATTCATCAGCTTCCATTGTTTGTAATGGAATTTTAATTTTTTTCTACTAGGATCATTTGTGTGACTTTATGAGCATTTTAGGGTTATAAGATTGCCAGCATTGCTAAGAATTTTCACCTGTAGGATCACATGTTTCCAGTCAAGTGGGTCTCCAACTTTAGGGTGTGTCAGCATCACGGGACAGGCTCTCTGCTGCCTTTGAGTATTAACAAGCCGAGAAACTTCGATCACTTGTTACGTGATTGCCTCCTATTCAACACTGTTCCATGCTGACCTCTATTTCACATTGAATTATTACAGATAATATGAACTAGAGATATTATAGAATGTTCTGGGGTGAGGAGTAATTTGCACACTGTTGCCTTTCCAGCTTCAGTCACTCATTACCGATGCATTTGATGGTAATAGATTTCAGAAAATCAAAGAATACTTTGAACAGAAAGAGAGCCATTCCCCTCAAAAATACAGTCGTCTGCTCTTACAAAAGCTTGATAGCTCCATCAATAAGGCAAGTATGTTTTGCTTTCTGGTGTGCCCAAAGTACCTGCGTTGAACTGCCGACGTGAGTGGTGACGCAGTGTGGTCTCCTGCCTAGGAGCTGGATGAGCATGCCTTTGGGCATATCTCCCTGCTGCTCACCTGTGTTCGGCAGTTCTTCATGGATGGTCCTGAAGAAGATGAGCCTTTACTAATTCAGCAGGGACTGATCCCAAAGATAAGTGTCACCTTGTCACTGCTTGAAGCTCTGGGTAACCTGAAGGATTAGGGTGGGTTTAGTTGTGTTACATTATTCTGTCCCATGGAGACCAAATCAGAGAAGAAATCAGTATCCCCACTTTGCCACATCTGTATCCCCACTTTGCCACATCTGTATCCCCTCTTTGCCACATCTGTATCCCCTCTTTGCCACATCTGTATTCAACAAATATATGGTGGGGAGGGAGATGGAATGGTGACAAAAAATAGTTTTTGACGGGGAGAGCTGGAGTGGTGACCAAGGTATTTTATTTTTAAAAAAGATTTTTTTTATTGCGAAGATTTACAGAGAGAAGGAAAGACAGAAAGATCTTCCATCCGATGGTTCACTCCCCAAATGGCCATAATGACCGGAGCTAAGCTGATCCGAAGCCAGGAGCCAGGAACTTCTTCTGGGTCTCCCATGCAGGTGCAAGGTCCCAAGGCTTTGGGCTGTTCTGTACTGCTTTCCCAGGCCACAAGCAGGGAGCTAATGGGAAGTGGAGCAGTCAGGATACCACCCGGCACCCTTATGGGATCCTGGCGTTTGCAAGGCCAGGATGTAACCACTGAGCTATCACACTGTGCTGAACCGAGGTATTTTAAAGCATAGCTTCATGGGATAGTGGACAGTGCTTGCCACCTTCTGTAATGCCAAGCACGGGCACCAATTTGCTCGACTTCCAATCCAGCTACCTGCTAATGTGTTTGGGAAAAGCAGCAGCAGATGGCCCAAGTGTTTGGGCCACTGCACCCCATTGTGGGAAACCAGGATCCAGTTCTAGCTTTGCCAGCGCAGCAGCTTTCTGGGGGTGGGAGGGGGGGGGAGAGAAGCAAGGAGAAGGAGCTATTTTCTCAGAGAGAGAGAGAGAGAGAGCTGTCCGTGTGTGTGTGTGTGTGTCCCTGCTTCTGTTACTCTTTCAAATTTTGTTTTTTTGTTTTTTATTAAAGAACTGACCTCCCTCAGTTTAGGTCACTTCTTGAGGGGAGGTCCTGGGGTAAGTTGGATCACATTAACATAAAAGAGCATGGAATTTTAATCATGAATTTAAGGATGGAGAAAATATAGTTTCAGAAGACAGATGATTCAATTCTTTTGATTTTTGGACATCATCGCACCAAAAATGTTTCTCTGAGCTTTGAATTAAACATACCATTTTGTTTCCTTTAACGCACTAAAGGACTCAGTAATATTTTTTATAGACAGTGGATGATTTGGAACATAATTATGTTTCTTGCTATTGGGATACCACTTGCATTTCTAAATTTTAATATTTATTGCAAAGGTGAGGAGGTTGCAGACCATTGTGGACTTTTGATTAGGATGGAGAGGGTTGGGTTTGGGGGGCAGTGGGATGGCTGAGAAAAATGTTCCTGCCTTCCCTCCTCTGTCCACAGGGGAAGAGGGCTGGAAGAGTAGAGAGAGAAGGTGTGCCACTCCTTGCCAGGCTACAGTGGTGCCAAGGGATGGAGATGGTTGTTGGCTGTCTCCTGAGGGACCCTGACGGGGGTGCAGGGGAGAGAGAATGTCCTGAGGGAGTTATTTCTCTTGGCTTCTTGCACAAGAGGTGAGAAATTCTAAGGTCTCTTGGCTGCCCGCATCTACCTCAGTGTGCCCACAGACTTAGGCATTCATGCATTTGGAAGGCAAAGTGCCAGAGGGGACACAAAGAAAGATGTTTCATCTGTTGATTGATACCACTACAGCCAGCGCTGGACCAGGGCAAAAGCAGGAGCTGGGAATCCCTGCTGGGTCTCCCAAGCAGGTGGCACTTGGTCCATCCTCTGCTGCTTTCCCAGGTGTAGTGACAGGGAGACAGGGGAAGCAGAACAGTTGGGATGCCAGCACCGCAGGTAGTGGCTTAACCCAGTGTGCCACAGCTCTAGGCCCCCAGGTGATTGAATCTAAAGTGAAGGTTTTTCTGATGTAAATGCAGGAAATGTCTCAGACCTTGCCTATGTTACAGTCACCAGTCACGTGGAGAGAGTTAACCATTGCCTGGGCTCTGTCACCAGCAATTTTGATTTCCTGGGTCTGGGATCAGGGAATTTTCAGATAGTGCCAGCTTTTCCCAGTTCCCATTGAGGCTTGTTTGTGATGTTCAGCAGGGTGCTTGATTCTGAAATGCAGTGTTCAAGGCTCTGTAAGGAGCTGTTTATCCAAACTCCTGCTCAGCAAGAGCCGTTTTCTCTTCTGACCTGTCTCAGCAAAAAATGGTCTTCAGATGGCCTTTGCTTTATTGAGTAAATGTATTCTAGGAAGGTGACAGAAGTTTTGTTTGTTTTTTCTGACTTACTGATATTTTTGTTGGAAATGGAGATTTGCAGAGAGAAGGACAGCTGGAGACCCAGAAGCAGCTCCTGGTTTCCAAATGGCTCAGTTTCTGCTGTTGGGGCTATTTGGGGAGTGAACCCACAGTTGGAAGATTTTTCTTTCTGTCTCTCCTCTCCATGTCTCCTTTTTAATAAAAATAAGTCTTTTTTTTTAAAGTTTGTTATAAATTATTCCCATCCTAGCAACTTAATATGAAATCAAATATATATTTCTATGAAAAGCCAAACCTTGTTTTAGCCAGCTGTGTTTGACCTAAGAAAGGTAGCCAGGCCTGGGCCCATCGAGTGCCATCAGGGTGGCACTGGGTGGAGCCGTTCCCAGTTCTGCATCTCCGTTGACAGGTTGCTTTCTGCACGTTTCCCCCTGTGTTGGGAAGATCCGTTGAGCTCAGTCCTGTTTGCCAGTCCCTTCTGGAGCTTTCTGGCATCCATCCTGGCTAAGTCTTTAATTCCTGCTGAGAACCTGAGAGCTTAGGAGGCTCCTGGATATTTCTGGCTTCATCATGAGTCTTCCGCATGGCAGATGTGAGAGCCAGGCCTACCTGGATATGTGCAGGGAAGAGGAGCTTTAGTCCCATTCTGGTCGCCTGAGAAAATCTCCTAGAGAATTTTCATTGACTAGGCTGCAATTACTCAGTCCTGTGTGGTTCCATCTGCCTTTTCTGTCTCGGCTACATAGTTTCCTGGTTTGAGAGGATGACAGGATTTCTGACCATGGAAGACCTGGTCTCAGATGTATCTCTGATCAGTGCGACAGAAGACTTCCTGGACACTGCTATGGTAAGGCTCTGGGGAACTTCACTGTGCATGCCCCCTTGGAAGTGGACAGGAATAGCAAAGCTTCATCCAGGTCTCTTCCATGGGTACAGGAGCCCAAGCACCTGGGCCACCCTTTGCTGCTTTCCCAGGCGCATTCGCAGGGAGCTGAATCAGAAGTGGAGCAGCCAGGACTCAGAACAGCTGCCATCCAGGAGGCCACTCTGTAGGTGATGGGGGAGCATGCTACACCACAGTGCTGGCCCCTCGAGGTTATTTTCAAAGCCTGAATTTCTGTAAGATGTGCGTTTCGTTAAAAGACTTTATTATCAGAGTATCATTTAAAGAATAACTGTACATCAACACACATGTCCGTGTTAAAAGAAAAATGGCTTATTTACATATGTACAAATAGCCACTTGCTCATTGTATTCAGGAGGCTGAGGTTCATGTAAGCTTTCTCGAAAGTTCTTTAAGGGCACCCTCTGCCTATGAGGGCACCCTCTACTAACATGAACGTTACAGTTTAGAATGCTGCTTTAGAATAATAGCTGAAACCTTTCTTTTTATTAGGTTATTTCCAGATGCAGTAGATAAGGTAAGTCTATTATTAGCTACCAATTGGCTACCTATTTTAATTAATATTACAATACAGAGACTATCGAAAGTGGGGTTAAATATATTTGAATTTATTGAGAAAGCATATGATAGTGTTGAAATACATTTTGTTGTGAAAACCTGTTTATTTGCCTGGTTGTGTTTGTAGTTGCTGCTGTCGCTAAATGGCTGCTAAGCTTTGTTCAAGTCGTGAAAAACCAGGTTGGTCATTGCACACCAGCAGCATGGTCAGTGCTGTGATTTCCACTGAGGCAGCACCGGGGGCTGGTAGGTCCTGAGAGGATGGATTGGGAAGTTTGGCCATCTCAGCTCTCCTGTTTCTGGGTAATCTCTTTGGCATGTGGCCACTGAAGTGCCATCTGCCACAAAGCCCTCCTCATGCCACCACAGTTACTCAAACCTAGAGGCAGACCAAGAGGAAAACCAGGCCAGTGTAGCTGTTGCTGACTTGACCTGAATTTGCTTTGGCTGCTTTCCTCCTTAAAGAGTATAAAGGTAAGGATTCTAGAAAAGGAAACTGGGGACTAGGTGGTTGATTTTTTTTTTTTCCAACGTGGCTCACAGAAAAGACAATTTTGATACTTTCAGTTATTATGAACTCCAAGGTATATTTAAAACATTGGACCATTTCAGAAACTGGGGACCTCTTGCAACAGATACATTTTTTGTTTGATACACCTTTTTGATTTTCATGTTCAAGAGTGGTTATTGACGATGTCTGGTCACGGGGGATTTCAGACTTGTTACCAGCTGTGCTGTGTTTGTCAGAGGTCTTCACCATCTGTCAGTGGACTCCACATATCTTCAAGTTAATTTTTTTTTGTGAACTTCATAAGTGATAATTGTGGTCTTTAAAAATTGGCAGAAAAAGTATTTTCCATTGTGTATTTGGACATTTGTAGCCCCAATATTCATGTAAAGAGACTTGGAGTGAGTGGACAGTTGGAGAATGAACCAACTGATGAGAGCACTTTCACACTGCTGCTATCTGCTTCTCTGTCAGACTAAACCCTTGCACAATCTTAATTTTTATTGTAATACACAAATGTAAGAAGCATATGGAAATAACAGGAAATTGTGGGGCCAGTGTAGTGGCTCAACACACTAACCCTTCACCTGCAAGCACCAAATTCCCATGCGGGCACTGTCCCAGCTGTTCCATTTCCTATTTAGCTCCTTATTTATGCCCTGGAAAAGCAACAGATGATGGCCCAAAGCCTTAGTATCCTGCACCTACATGAGAGACCTGGAAGAAGCTCTTGGCTCCGTATTGGATTAGCTCAGGCTCTTGTGGCCTTTTGGAAGGTAAACCAGTAGATGGAGAGACAGAGTGAAAGATCTTCCTTCTCTCTATAAATCTGCCTTTCCAATGGAAAAAATATGTACGTATATATTTAAAAGCCAGAAGCTAGGAGTTTCTTCTGGGTCTTCCATGTGGATGCAGAGTCCCAAGGCTTTGGGCCATTCTCTGCTGCTTTCCCTGGCCATAAGCAGAGAGCTGGATGGGAAGTGGAGTAGCCAGCACATGAACCAATGCGTATATGGGATGCTGGCAATTGGAGGTAGAGGATTAGGCAGTTGAGCCATAGCACTGGCCTCAAAATAAGTATTTTGGAAAAACAAAAGGAAACTAGGGAGAATCAAGATGGCAGAATAGGGTAAGGACATGTTTTAACAGAGAAACATTAGTCAATGTTAAGCAGAGAGGACACATTCCAGGAAATAAGAGAAGGCAGAATGACAGCAGAGGAGCACCTGGAGAGTGACAGACACAGGAAAGCAGCATATACAACAGTGTGGTGTGGCAGTGACTGATACCCTAGCAGCACTCAGCCAGCGGTGACCTGAACTGCACCTGCAGTGAGAACTCAACTGGCAACAAGGTGGGAAGGGGCGTTTCCCCAGAGATCAGGAGGTGAACCCAAAGAACTGCCTGTCTGCTGATCTGTTGGATTTCACCAGGAGCAGAAACAGAGTGGCAGGTTCCAGACAGGCAGTGTGGGAACAACATGGACTTCAGGGCCTAGTCTGCCTGCTAGAGCCAAAGCAGGCAGCATTTTGTATAGGAAGGCAAAGGCTGTGATAGGACAGCACTGTGCATGCACTGAGCTGGGATGAACTCATTCTGGCTCAGTGAACTGCAAAAATGTGGCATCCTACAGGTTCCACCCAAGACAGGTCTGCTTAGAACTCAGTCCTGACTACCAGCAGATCAAGAACTCTAGTAGTGACACATCAGGTGCAAATCTGAACAGTGTGGAAAAACTTTACAACTGCAGTGACAACAGTGAACTGTGCATGTGCAGAGCTGGGAGAGAACTCACTGAGCTCAGTGCATTGCACGGGTCCCACAGGAAAATAATACCAACTATGGCATATGGATCAAAACAGGTCTGTGTGGCCCTCAGACCTAACAGCCAATAGGCTCCAGCAAGATTAGCACCACCATCAACCTAGCTATATAGGACACCTGGTGTCTCCCTAATCCTAGGACCTGCTCCAACCGGAAGTGGAAGAAAGGTTGTACAGACAACGATGCAGCCTCAGCACAGTATCACAGAAGGTGGAGAGTGGTGAGCCAGGAGCTGGGGCTGTCTAGACCATGGTAGATGTCTAACATGAGAACCCAGAGTTGGAACTTGGTGGAAAAAGTGGCCCAAGTAACTGCAAACAAAGAGATGTGTGCCAACCACAATAAATAAAATCAAATTGCAGACCTGTGGGTGACAGAGTGTAGAAACCTGTCCCAAGGAAGCAGAAGTACAGTGACCAATAGTAAAAGAGGAGCCACAGTCACAATGAATATTACTGAATACTCTCCTGTAAAGGAGCAAAACCCTTAGCCAACCTCAGAGTTCACTGAGGAAGATATCGAGAAAATGGGGAACACAAAATTCAAAACACTTGTTATGAAACTTCTTATCAACAACAAGAATCATGTAATACTTTAATAGTTTAAGGAATTTAAGGAATATGTCACACTGGAAATGAATCAAATGAAAGCTGATATATCAGAAATGAAAAATGCAGTGGAGTGAATAAAAAGTACAGTGGAGAGTCTCCAAAATAGAATGAAGGAGGCAGAAGAAAGAATCTCAGAATTGGAAGATATTTCTTGTCACCAGAAGGAAACAAGCAAAAAGCTGGAAGCAGAGCTGGGTCAAGCTAAAAAAATATTTAAGAACTGAAAGACACTATTGAAAGGTCAAGTATAAGAGTTACGTGATTCCCAGAAGGTGCAGAAAGAGAAGTTGGGTTTAAAAATGTATTTAATGGGGCCCGGTGACACGGCCTAGTGGCTAAAGTCCTCGCCTTGAAAGTCCCGGGATCCCATTTGGGCGCCGGTTCTAATCCTGGCAGCTCCACTTCCCATCCAGCTCCCTGCTTGTGGCCTGGGAAAGCAGTTGAGGATGGCCCAAGGCTTTTGGACCCTGCACCTGCGTGGGAGACCTGGAGGAGGTTCCTGGTTCCTGGCATTGGATCGGCATGCACTGGCCATTGCGGCGCACTTGGGGAGTGAAACATCGGACGAAAGATCTTCCTCTCTGTCTCTCCTCCTCTCTGTATATCTGACTTTGTAATAAAATAAATAAATCTATAAAAAAATGTATTTAATGAAATAATCAGGGAAAATTTCCCTAATCTAGAGAAAGAATTGGGAAACAACATCCTGGAGGGACACAGAACTCCCAACAGGCTTGACCAAAAGTGATCTTCACCATGACACATGATAATCAAGCTCTCTTCAATCAAACATAAGGAAAAGACCCTTAAATGTGCACATGAACAAATCAACTGACATATAAAGGAATGCCAATTAAATTCACAGGAGACCTCTCACAGGAAACTCTGCAGGCCAGAAGAGAATGGAGTGACATATTCCAGATTCTAAAAGCAAAAAATAGTTAGCCCAGGATTACCCAGCAAAACTTTCTGTTTTCTTTGCAAATGAAATACAGTTCTTCCACAGTAAAAAGAATATACCTCTTTCAAAACTGCCCTACAAAGGGTACTTAAAGACGGTCTCTTGACAGAGAAGAGAAATCGCACCCACCAAAATCAAAGGCAAATGTGAAGAACATCTCAGTAAAATAACAACAGTAGACTAAATTAATGCACAACCCATTGCTAAAATGACAGAATCAAATTATCACCTATTCATATTAACCCTGAATGTGAATGGCTTAAACGCATCAATCGAATGTCATAGATTAGCAGACTGGATTATAGAAACAAAACCCATCTATTTGTTGCCTGCAGAAGACATATCACCAAGAAAGATTAACAGAAACTATATCTCATGGATTTTGATTTTTTTTAAATTCCATCTCTTCAAAACAGTTTTTCTTTCCCCTCATTAAATTCTTCAATGACTTATAGATCATACGATAGCATCATTTTGTTAAGGAATATTCTTGATTTTCTTTCTCTTCAACACATTGGTCATTCAGTAGCGTGTTATTTAACTTCATAGCATTGTAAATTTCTATTTCTTCCTGTTGATTTTGTATTGTGGCTTTTCATTTAAGCATATGTATAGTAACTGTAATGGAGACTGTCTTATCCAGATGTGAGGATGCATTGCAGTATGCATCTCTACTTCCAAAGATGGACTCCCAATGAAACTGTTTACTGTATCTTGACAATAGGATGTGGGACTCTCTGCCATTGTCCATGCCCGCAATGATGGACATATGACTGTTTATGAGGAACTGTGCTATAGTAATAATATAGTAGTACTTGTGGGATGAGGGAATTTGGGGAGGGAGTAAGGGAAGTCCTAGGGCCTATGGAACTGTATCAGAAAATGATAACAATAATAGTAGTAATGAGAAATGAAACTGTACAAGGAACTGCACATTCTTAGTTGGTGTAGAAATCAGAAATCAGTTTTGCTTTAGGTATGATGACAGGGAAGAGTCATACTGCTTGTTCCATTTTCCTTCATGGATATCTGCATGATTCATACATATGTGGCCTGGAACTTTTAAATTTATTTGAGTGGTAGAGTTACACACACCAGGGACGGGAGAGAGATCAATTGATTTTCCATGTCCTGAAATGACTACAACAGCTATGTTTGGGCCAGGATAAAGTCAGGAGTCTGGGATTTCCTCCTGCTCCCCACACGGGTAGCAGGACCTCAAGCACTTGGGCCAGCATCTGCTGTCTTCCTAGGTACATTAGCAGGGAGCTGGATCAGAGGCAAAAGAGCTGGGACTAGAACTGGCAAGCTGTTATGAATGCTGGTCTCACAAGGGACCACGTAACTCGCTGTACCAGTGCTCACCCAAGAGGTTTGTTGATTTGAAAGGCAGAGTGACACCTCTTCCATCTGCTGCTTCACTCCCCCATGGTCTCAACTGCCGGGGCTGTTAGCATGGAGCTGGACTGGAAGCAGAGTGGCTGGGATTCCAACGGGCATTCCAGTATGGACCTGAGGTACCAGGGCTTAACTCCTGTGCCACAACACCTGCTGGTAGTGGGTTTAACACAGACTTGATCTTGTCTCATGGCCAGACCTCATCATTCCATGGCTTTTGTAGATTTGCCTTTCCATGTCATTTGGGAGTCATTTCCTTGGTCATTGTTGGCGTCTTATTTTTCCCCTGCCGTTCTTTCCACTGCATCTGTGTTGCTGTTTTGTACTGAGCCTGCACCCGCAGAGTTTGCTGTGGCGTTTCCTGCTTCTGTGTAAGCTGCTGCCTCGTGTGCCGGCTCTGCTGCCATCCTCCTCCTCTTGCTTGCGCTGAATCTGCTGTGGCTTCTCTTCCTCCTGCGGCAGCTGCTGCGCTGCGCTGTTTCTGTTACTGCTGCTGCCTCACCTGCTTTGGTCTCTGCTTTCCTGGTGCCTCTTCTGTGTTTTTTCCCCCTGCTGCTGTTGCCCCTACAGTTGTCAGTTTCTCTTCCTCTCCTTCCTCCTCCTCCCCAGATAGGAGAGGCAGAGCTATCTGCCATCTGTTGATTCACTCCCAGAATTTCCAGAACAGCTGGGGCTAGGTCTCCCTGGAGGGCAGCAGGAACTCAGTTACCCTGACTGCCTCCCACGGACTGCATGGCAAGGAGTTGAGACCAAGTGCTGTAGGACACGGACACTGTAACCACTAGCTCCCCTAATTCTTTTTGGCACACATTTGATTCTTGTAAAATATGCTTTCAGGGAAAATGCAGATGTTGGATTCCTTCATCCTCAGTTTAGGATTCCTGGTGACAGAAAGGAGGATCAGCCATTCGCTTCAGCAGGAAGTGAGCTGCAAATAGGAAACTAGACCACGAGTGCTCCAGCAGCTTCCAAGAAACTTACGCATGGGTCTCTGTTTTCTTTCTTTCCTGTGAATGCCTTCCCCAATTCTGAGAAGGCCGTGAGGACTTTGAACTTCATTTTGCAAGCTGTACCTCCGGAAGAGAGAAAAAGCCTCCACTTGTCAGAAAGCATATGTCATCTTATGTAAGTGGCTTTAGCCTCAAGTACGTGGTGTTGTTAAGAGCAACTCTCTTGTGGTGGTGTTGGTTCAGCCTTTCTTCTCACGGATGAGTGCAATCATTTGTGGTTTCGGTGAAGGCTCAGTGCACCTGCCGTGTGTGCTAGATAACGCGGGAGGACCGAGAAAGAGGCAGACTGACTGTGTTCTTGTTTCTTTATGGGTTGTTTGGATTTTTTTAATAGATTTTATTGTTATTGGAAAGCCGGATATACAGAGAGGAGCAGAGACAGAGAGGAAGATCTTCCATCCGATGATTCACTCCCCAACTGAGCCACAACAGCCGGTGCGCACCGATCCGATGCCGGGAAACAGGAACCTCTTCCGGGTCTCCCACGCAGGTGCAGGGTCCCAAAGCTTTGGGCCGTCCTTGACTGCTTTCCCAGGCCACAAACAGGGAGCTGGATGGGAAGTGGAGCTGCTGGGATTAGAACTGGTGCCCAAATGGGATCCCGGGACTTTCAAGGCGAGGACTTTAGCTGCTAGGTCACGCCGCCGGGCCCGGGTTGTTTGGATTTTACAAGGCAAGGTGAAATGCTTTATTAGGCCATCCATGATTTTTTTCCTTTTGTGTATGTGAGCTCAATCAGTGACTGGGAAGAATGTTGACAGTGCAAGTCCTGGGGCCAGACTGCTTGGCTTCCAATCCTACCTTTGCCACTTCCCTGGGTGGAGTGCAGCTTGAACATTGTCCTTCATGCTGCTTACCCATAGACTGGGGTTGGCAGTAACTTCCCAGTGAAGTTCTTGTGAAGGTCAAGTGAGACAGTCTTACAGTGGCCAGCGCGATGCTTTGCGGAGAGCATGGACTCTTAGGTTACCAGCTGTTCGCCACCCCAACAGGCCGTGGAGTTTGCATTGCTTTGAAGTGGTGGAATTTTGGGTGACCTCGCTATGCCTGCATAGTCATTGCAGCGTGAAATTTGGAAGGAAGGATGTCATGTGTGACTGCAGAAAGAGCAAATTTAGCACAATATTGTGAAATGTGATTTTAAATGGCTGACAGTGGCAGTCCAACATTTATTGGCTGGGCAGCTGTTACTGGTGAGTTTACCATAGTGTACAGGTGGTGACCAATGATCATCAATGCATTGATGTCATGTTTAACCATGTCACTCATCATTTCTGCACTGGACTTGTCCTAAAAAACAAAACAAACAAAACCACCTTTTTTTTTTTTTGACACAGTGAAATCACTATCTTCAATGTATTTAGAGTTAATATTGATGTTCTGATATCTAATATGTTGAGATTGGAAGATCTCATGTTTTCTCAATTTTCAAATCACAATCCTATGGTCATGCTGCCTTCTTATCTGTGTGTTCAGGAAAGTCTGGAATGTTCTGGACTTTCAGGCACAAGTGAGACCTGCAAGTGTAAAATGAAGTGGTGCTGTTTTAGGGCTGTTTGTTGAGTAGCAACAGATCAATCCACATATGAGGAACTAGGCTATCACAAGATGTTGCAATAAATCTCTTCTTTAAAATGGGAGTTACTGTAACATGGAAGAAAGATTAGTGTCACAGTTGTTAAACTTGACTTGAAATTCTTGATTATATACAGGTACTTTAAAAGCTTGTGGAAAATGGAATTTAAAAATAGAATGTGTTTTGTTGTGAAAATCTGGAAATTCCATGCATGAATTTTCTTAGAGATTAATTTGTTTATTTGAAAGTTACATAGAAAGAAACACACAAACACACATACACACACACCTCTTCCATCCACTGATTTCTCTTCCCACATGGCCACCACAGCTAGGACTGGGCCAGGCTGAAGCCAAGAGCCAGAAGCTTCTTCCAGATCTCCCACATACATACAGGGGCCCAGGCACTTGCGGCATCTTCTGCTACTTTCCCCAGACGATCAGTAGGGAGGTGGAGGTTAAGTGGAGCAACTGAGACATGAACGGGTGCCCATAAGGATGCTATAATGCCAGCAATGGTCTTTACCCACTGTACCACAGCACCGTTTCCACAGATTTTTGTAACAGGCACTTTTTTGCAAACTTTAAAAAAAATACATTTTTTCAGAGATTAATCAGTGTTCCATCTGCTAATTTATTCCCAAAGTTTGCAATGACCAGGGCTGGAATTTTGGTTTGCTACAAGAGTGGCAGGGGCCCAAGTCATTGGGTCACTTTCTGCTGCTCTGCTAGGCGCTTTAGCAGGAAGCTCGATTGGAAGCGGGGCAGCTAGGACTCAACCTGGTGTCACAGGTAGCAGCTTAACCTGCTGTGTCATAATGCCAGCCCTGCTTCTGGTGAACTTTTTAGACAACTTTCCATATGCAAGAATCTCTTTTTGCAGCCAAGTAAACCTACCCTTTAGTTCTGTTTTCCACCAACTTTTAGGAGTAACCTCATCCAGTGAGAGACTGTGTTCATTACAGTTTTGACATTACAGTCAGTGAGGGGAATCTGAAGTCATTTCAAACGTACAGATTGATTTTAAAAATATTGTCAGCATGATACACTTGATGTAACTTTGCCACTTGATGTACCTGTCAGTAAAGGTGCTTGATTTAAATGCTTCAGGAAAGACTTTGCAAGGACCATCATAACTGTGGGTGGTAAGAATGTAAATATTTACTATATTAAATATTGGGCCCTGGAGGGGATTTTCTAAGCATTTGGGACCCAGGGAGAAGGAAGGATGAATCATGGTCAAACTCTGAAAAGAGATATTGAGATTTGATTTTCAATTTATTTTGAGAGGTACAGACCGAACACTGTAAAGAATAATTAGGAATTGCATATTTATTCACCATGCAACTTTGTTAAATTTTAGTATGTTGGCACATCTACCGTAAATACTCTTTTTGAAAACAAATGGAGTCAAAATGAAGAAGAGTGCCCTGTGTCCTTGTTCTCAGGCCATTTCATTTCTCCTTGACTCACAGTTTCCATGTCTAAGCAACTTTTTCTAAATTTTCTATTTTCATAAGTGCTGAAAATTTTATTTTTTAAATTTAAATTTTAAAAATTAGTTAAAAACAGAATTTTAAAAAATGCTTGAGAGACAGAGACAGAGAGCTCCCATCCACCTGTTTATTCCTCAAGTGCCCACCTCAGCCAGAGCTGGGAAACAGAAACCCAGTCTGGGTCTCCTGTGTGTGTGTGGCCGGGACCTCATCCCTTGAACCGTCACCTCCTGCCTCCCAGGGTTGCGTTAGTTGGATGTTGGAATCAGGAGCAGAGTTGGAATACAAACCAAAACACTGCAAATCAGATATGGGTATCCCAACAGTGACTTAACCAGGCCAGGTGCCTTGGCCCTTAATGTATATAAGTACCGTCCTATGGAAAGTATTTTGCTCTATGCAGTTTTAGAGTCCATTGTGAATATCATAAGTGACCTTAGAATTTTATTTTTTAAACAAATATTTTATGGCTATTTTGATGAACTTTCTTTGAATTATAAAAATATTTATTTTTTTTTAACTTGAAAGGCAGATTTTGGGCCTGGCGCCATGGCCTAGTGGCGAAAGTTTTTGCCTTGAGCGCACTGGGATCCCATATGGTCATGGGTCCTAATCCCAGCAGCCCTGCTTCCCATCCAGCTCCCTGCTTGTGGCCTGGGAAAGCAGTCAAGGATGGCTTCTGCTAGAGACCCAGAAGAAGTTCCTGGCTCCTGGCTTCGGATCGGCACCGCACCGGCCATTGTGGCTCACTTGGGGAGTGAATCATCGGATGGAAGATCTTCCTCTCTGTCTCTCCTCCTCTCTCTATATATCGGACTTTGCAATAAAAATAAATAAAAATTAAAAAACATAGATTTTTATAGAGGGAAGGAGAGACAGATCTTCCATCCACTTGTTGCAACAGCTGGAGCTGAGCTGATCTTGAGTTAGGAGCCAGGAAGGACTTCCGGGTCTCCCACGTGGGTGCAGGGTCCCAAGGATTGGGCCGTCCTCCACTGCTTTCCCAGGCCATAAACAGGAAGCTGGATAGGAAGTGGAACAGCCAGGAAATGAATGAGTGCCCACGTGGGATGCCAGTGGCAGCAGGCAGAGGATTAGCCAGTGTTGCCATTGTGCCAACCCTTTCCTTTAAAAATTTTAAATGTATCTAACATAAAACCACAAATATTATTCATTTATATGTTGTTGACATCTTTTAGATTTCTCTCCCAGGATTTGTCAGTTGCAGCTTGCCTGGGGGCCCCACCCCAGGATACGTTCTGCTGTTAGTTCGTGTGGCATGAAGCGACCAAGATGGGACTTGTCAGAGCAAGCACCGTCTCTGGGACTCCTTTGTTGTGTCGTTTGTCCAGAGTGACCCATGTCTGCTGTGTGTTCATGTCCAGATTACGACCAGCAGGTTGCAGCTTCCGAAACCTTGTGTAGGTTGACAACTAGAACAGCGAGGGAGGAACTTACCAAGCAGTAGTTTGAGGATAACGTCATTGCGGAAGCTTTCAAAGACATTAAGGATCGAGAATTTGAGACGGTGAGAGTTCTGCCCTTACAGTGAACAGTTGCGAAGTCTCCCCTGAGTTCTTGGCAATGAGTTGGGCTTAGGGAGGAATTTTTTCCTTCCATTTATATGATTTCACTGAAATTGTTAAACTCCCTGTTTTCCAAGGAAAGGGATCCATCAATACAAACAGGGATGGTACAGACTACAGACAAAGTGATTTTCATGGATCAAGCAAAAAATGTTTTGCTTTCAATGAGGAGAGCAATTGTAAATGGACATGTAGGGCCCAGTGCGGTAACCTAGTGGTTAAATCCTTGGCTTGAAAGCGCCGGGATCCCATATGGGCACTGGTTAGTGTCCCAGCTACTCCACTTCTCATCCAGCTTCCTGCTTATGGCCTGGAAAAGCAGTCAAGGATGATCCAAAGCCTTGGAACCCTGCACCAATGTGGGAGACCTGAAGGAAACTCCTGGCTCTTGGTTTTTGATTGACTCAGCTCCGGCCATTGGGACCACTTGATGAGTGAATCAGTGGATGGAAAATCTTTCTCTCTGTCACTTCTCTCATATATCTACCTTTCCAATAATAAATAAATAAATAAATAATAAATAAATAAATAAAAATAGTAACAGTAAATGGACTTGTAGGGGGATGGGGAACTGGAGAAGTGGTGACAGGCTCCCATGGGTGGTGACAGGCTCCCATAGGTGGGGCTAACTCTGGTGGCCAAGTCGTGTGGGGTGGTTGTGTTGAGCTGTCCACCCACCATCTGTATGTAGAGAAAGGGTTATTTTCAGGGTCTTCTCTATACTTCTGGCTCACCTTGATTTTGCCTTTGAGTGGCACAGAAGTAGCTTATGACTTTTGTGTGTATCTGTCTTCAGTCTCACATGGCTAAAACATATCCTCTCCTCTTTAAAAAAAAAACCAAAAAACAAAACACCTAAAGCTGCTGCTTTTAGTATAAGGCAAAACCTTAGTAACAGCATCTAGGCCAAAAGTACCCTTCTGGGCAAAAGCTAAACAACCAGAGTTTTCTCCTTCTAAGATTTATTTAATTTTATTGGAAATGCACGTCAGATTTTACAGAGAAGTGGAGAAACAGAACGATCTTCTGTCTGATGGCTCAGGCCCCAAGTGGCCACAGTGGCTGGAGTTGAGCCGATCCAAAGTCAGAAGCCTGGAGCTTCTTCCAGGTCTCCAGTGTGAATGCAGGTCTCGAGGCTTCGGGTCATCCTCCACTGCTTTTCAGGCCCCAGGCAGAGAGCTGGATGGGAGGAAAGTGGAGCATGTGGAACATGAACCAGCGCTCATATGGGATCCCTGTGCTGGGAAGGTCAAGTTTTAGCCATGGAGCCATCACTCTGGGCCTCAGGATTTTCTAACATCTAAATGTTTCTATTTTCTCAGGCTCTGAGCCCATTGCCAGGATTCCCTGTGGTCTAGGTGGAGATGTTGACGTCATGTCAGGGCTATCCCAAGCTTGCCTTTGAGTTCCAGCTACCTGATTTAGAGAAATAGAAAGGTCCTGCACTCCCGTGGGCTTCTGGCATGAATTTCTTCTGTTACACTGGCACATTTGCTGTGAAAGTGAAGAAAATACAGGATCCGTTAATTATCTAGCTTCTGAAATTGTCTCCCCTGGAAGCACCCAGCTCTTAGTTGGGCCACTCATCCTTGAAAGGCTCACCCTGCTGGGATCTGGCAGGAAGTGGTGATTCTCTTGTTGCTTCTTCTGGCTCAGTGACATACAAATGTGCAAATAACTTCTGGAACTCCCAAGTATTCCTCAGTTGTCACCCTCACAGTCAGAGGAAGGGAGTCTGCTAGTGGCCTGAGCCTCTTTCTCGTGGCAAAGAATAGTTAACATGATCCCGAACCCTTATGCAGCATCATGATGTTACTGGATGTAGTTGGGCAGGAGCCCATACTGACCTGTATGTGCTGGTCAGGGTAGTATTAAATAAGATATATACATATATTTTTAATGAAAACATTTGACTTGTTTTGTAGGATAGTCGCTGTTTTCTCAATCTCCTGAATGACAGACTTGGTGACCAAAAGAGGTAAGACAGCTTCTTCAGCATGGTTCCCTTGCTTCTCGGTGTCCTGGTGAAGTCGGCTGTGTTTACAGCTTGTCTGGGATCTGTGAGTGTCTTTCAAAATGAGCTCTGTTGGTCTTTAGCACACTTGTTTGGTTTGGGACATTTCTGATACAGTCCTCTCCAGCAAGTCCGGAGATTTTTAAGAGGAGTGGTTGTTACACACATGAGCTCATCAGAGATAAGTGTGTTATGAACAGTTGAGTTTCTTCTTCTTTTTTTTTAAAGATTTATTTTATTTTTATTACAAAGTCAGATATACTGAGAGGAGGAGAGATAGAGAGGAAGTGGAGCTGCCGGGATTAGAACCAGCGGCCATATGGGACCAAGGCGAGGACCTTAGCCACTAGGCCACAGTGCCAAGCCCAACAGTTGAGTTTCTGGTGTGAACATATTTGCTAATTTCTTTCTTTGGGAATTCTGCCAAGTGCTTTGGTGGAGGTATAGAGAATCACTAAATGTAATTCAGAGTCTACCAGGTGGGCATTTAAAAACTGTTTATGCATCCCATTTGTACATTTGAACTCCCCCACACTGTACCAAGAAACTCAACAGCATATCCTAGTTATAAATATTCTTGTGTCTGTGGGTTGTGGCTGGGATAATCCAAGTTTCACATTGTAACTGTGATGGTCTCTTCCAGGGTTAATTCATTTCCATGTATTGCCGCATTCGTCGATGGACGTGAGGTAGGTTTGTCCTGCCTGGGGGTTGGGAGGGTGCTGGATGGTGAAACCCAGTTATGTTCAATTTTGCTGTCATTCTCAAGAGACTTTTTGAAAAGAATACTAACATCTCCAAGTAGCTTCAACTCTGAGACCATGCTTGAGGGCTCCATGGTTACTCCTGACAAAAAGGGGGACTTGGGGGTGCATAATGTACCCATGAAGCCAGCTGCTTGTTTCATTTTACCCTCCTCAAGGGAAAGATTATACAGGAAGCAAGAGGTGGTACCCTCGCCTCTTTCCTTCCAGTTGAACTTTCCTCTTCTTTCTCCAACAACAGGGGCCACACTCTTTCCTTTCTCTCTGTCTTCATAGAGTACAGGCTGTGCAAGTACAGACACCTGACAAAGGATGTGCCAGGACAGCTCAGGATGTTATGGGCACACGGACAGCACTTTCATCCTTCCTTTGTAAGATCAGATTCTTTTCACCCTCCTCTTTGGTTTCTAGACAAACACAGGGTCCTTCCTGTCACAGTGCTCACAATGCTCAGTGTCAGGATGAGACCTGAGAGTTTGGTCCCTTGGCGCAGCCTTCAGGGTGTTCGCATGCACCGTGTCCTTGGTTTGGGTCCAGCATGCCTTCCTGGGACTGTAGACCCAGGCTTGCTGGCACATTCCTTCTGTCTAGAGCAGATTCTTGGAGTCTCAGTCCTGCACCCAAAGTCTGTCTATTTTATTTCCCCTTAGGTTACTGTGAGAATTCTGCTCTTTGTGGATTTTCTTTGCAATTTTCCAACAGCTTCTATCAGGGCCCTTGAACTTCACCTTATCCTAACTTCTAGAACATGTATGGTGGGCTAATACCTTCGTCTAACTCTGTGGCTATTAAAAACTAGGCGCCCATGGTGGTGCCCATGTCCAAGAAGTACTATCTTCTGGGAAAGTAGTGAGTCTGTAGTCTGTGTCCCATAGGTGGGCACAAAAGCTGTACATTGTCAGCCCTCTCTGTCTGCAGGCTGGCAGCCACGGGTTCAGCCCACTGCAGATGGAGTGTTATAGGTTGTTGCTGATATGTCCTATATAGTTAGACATTGCAATGATGGTTGCATCTAGGTTGAGTGTGTACTGATTTTTGCCTCATCATTATTTTCTTAAAAATACAGTATTTACTTAGTGTTTACATTGTCATAGGAACTATAAATAATCTAGAGATGGCTTAAAGTATGATAGAAGGTTATATAACTAAATAGTTATATAGTTTATATATATATATATATATTATAGATATAGTTTGTTTATTTTAAAGCTGCATTGAGAAATGGAGAGACTGAGATAGATCTTCATCAGCAGATTCTCTTTCCAGATGGCCTCAGGGGCCTCAGTGGCTAGAGTTGGGCAAGGCTGAAGTCAGGGGAGGAGAGAGCTCTCCCATTTGGATGGGTCACCTGCTGCTACTTTCCCCATACCATTAAAAGGGAGCTGGGTCAGAAGTGGAGTAGCCGGGACAAACCGATGCCCATGTGGATGGCAGCATCACAGACGGTAGCTTTGCCCACTGTGCCACAATGACAATTCCAAGTGCCGTTTTATTTAAGGAACTTCAATGTCCGCAGATTTCAGGTTCTGAAGGGACATCAGAACCAATCCCTGGGGGCTATCGAAGGGCAGCTGTTAAATGCTTCTTGAGGTTTGTCTGGGAGGCAGTAGAGACACTGTATTAGTGCTGGGTATGGAGAAGTACCGCGGGACCTTGGGAGGCAGAGGCCGAGATGGTGACTGTTTCTATATCATCGTAATCTCTGAATCATCATCAGAACCAAGTGGTGGGCATGCAGACAGCATGGCTCAGCTAAAGTTCCTGAGCCTCAGGAGTGAGGTTGTAAAGATGGATGGAAACCTGATGTACTGAATACATCTGCTCTTCGACAAAATCTGCAAAAAGCCAAATCCTACCTCAAGTGAAAATAATTGCCAGACCAGCAGTAGATCCTCTTCTAGGCGTAAAGTGATGTGCTGCAGGCTGCTGTCCACGTCTTCTTTTTGAAAGGAAGTTTCCTATATTTGAAAGGCACAGAGAGGGGACACCTGCTGTCCCCTTCCACCCCACACACATACTCTCTGTGTCTCATCTGCTGATTCACTTCCCAAATGGCCACAACAGCCAGGGCTGGGTCAGGCTACAGTCAGAAGTTGGCAGTTCCATCCTGGTCTCCCATGTAGTTAACAGGGGCCCAGGCCCTAGGTTTTTGTCTGCTTTCAACAGCAGGAAGCTGAATTGGAAGTGGAGCAGTCAAGCACTGTGATTGGGATGCTTGGGTCCCAATCAGAGATTTACCTTGTTTTTACACAAGTTTTTACACAAGTTTTTCCAAGTGCAAGACAGAGTCCAGGATGGGGTCCTAGGGACCCCATTTGTTATCACCTTCATGGCAAGACCCGAAAGCACCAGTAAACTGCCACATGTTGTTGTGGGTGCCTGAGGCAGAGCCCTGGAACTCATGGAGGAGACATGGAGATACTGTCAGTTGACAAAGAATCCACAGCAGAAAGAGGAGCAAAAGACATCAGCTGCTGTGACTCGAAAGGGAATGTCCACCTGGCCGCAGAGACACCCCTTAGGGGAGAGGGCAACTAGGAGAGCCCCTGAGAGCCCCAGCAATCCTAGCTAGGGGAGGGATCTGCAGTCACACAGACACCAAGTCCTGCCAGCAGAGCCACATGGGACCTCTGCCCTAGAGGAGGAACTGCATCTCCCTCTGCTCTTGGGACACATTTTCGTATTATCTTGTAGAAAGGCATCACTAACAGAGTTCTTGCCACTCTAGGAGGATAAAGGCCCTGGCAAATCCTTGAGCCTGGGCTGCACAGACATCCCAGTAAAATAGCACAAATGGTGATCCCCTAGACTCCAGCCCCCAAAGTGTGCTGTGCTACCAGGGACATGTGTCTAAGAACAACAGGGGGATGAACTCCCAAGACTTTAGATGTAAGACCACCTGCCCAAGCAGAACGGGGGCCCATTCCACCTCCACACTCTCCTTCTCCCTGCGGTGGCACATGGCACTGTGGGGAAGTCTGCTTTTCCATTGAACTTGGGGCACGTACTACTGTGACTGTTCTCTACCCTCCAGCGCTTTGATTGGTACAAAGAGCCATACAGTCCTTGAGAACTCTTGGCCAACCCTCCTGCAACCCCAGGCCACCACTGGGGCCTACCTACCTGCTGGAACTGACGTGAGAACCCCATAGCCCTGTAGCCATTGATGACAGTGGAAGGAGTTAGGGGAATCCATACCTCAGCATCCAGCTGGAACTGAAAAGTCAATCAACTGGTACCCAATGATGCATCTGCAGGAAGCAGATTACCTTTAGTAATCAAAGAGACAGGCAAGATGGCAGAATAGGGTAAGGACATGTTTAAACAGATGGAGAATCAGTAGCCAGGGTAAAGAAGATAGGCCACAATCCCGGGTAATAGGAGAGGACAGGCCAATGGCAGAGAGGCACCTGGAGATCCATGGACATGGAGAAGCAGCAGAGACGATGGAGCAGTGGTTGGCACCAGTGATTGAAGCTCCACTGGTGGCCAGTTGGAAGGCAAGTTCACCAGGAACTCAAGAGAACTCAGGCATAAAACTATCCATCCTGCTGACTTGCTTGATCCGACCACAAGCAGAAGCAGAGTGACAGAGCCCAGGCAAGAAGGTACAGGAACAGGGTCGCTTTCATGGCTCAGACAGGTACCAGAGCCACATGGAGTATGATTTTGTGTTCTGAGGAAAAGGCTGTGGGGTGGAGGAACAGCAGCTGTGCAGTTGCTGAGCCTGGAGGGAATTCACTCTGCACTCAACACATTGCACTGGTCCCTCAGGGAAATGGTACCAACTTGGCATCCTACAGGTTCTACTCAAGATAAGTCAAGGTGGCCTCCAGGCCCAATAGCCAGGAGGCCCAGAACTCTCATCAGGCGCCATTTTGTGTACTAAGGTAAAGGTTGTGGGGCAGAAGGAACTGTAGTGAGCTGCACAGGCACACAGCCGGGAAAGAACTCACTTCTGGCTCAGTGCATTGCGCTGGTATCACAGAGAAAATTGCATCAAATTTGCATCTTACAGGTTCCAACCAAAATAGGTCCAGGTGGCCCTCAGACCAACAGCTTCCAGCAAGACTAGCATCCAGTGATGTAGGACAGCTGGTGTCTCCCTAATGCCAGGCATTGCTTGAGCCAGGAGTGGGAGAAAGATTATACAGGATATGGCAAATGGTGCAGCCACAGCACAGGATCACATGGGGTTGAAAGTGGTGAGCCAGGAGTTGGGGCCATGGAGACCATGGTAAAAGCCTAAAACAAGAGTCCAGGACCGATACTTGCTGTAGAGAGTGGCACAAGTGACTGCAAACAAAGAACCAAATACCAAACTCAATTAGTAAACTCCATCTGTAGTTCAGTGGGCTACACAGTTTAGAAACGGGCCCTAAGGAGAGGAATCTTCCATCCAGAATAGCAATGACCAAGAGCGAAAGAGGAGACAGACACAGTGAATATTACTGCTGCTTCCCCTGCAAAGGAGCAAAAGCCTTTGTTGATCTCAGAGTTAACTGAGGAATACATCAAAAAAATGGGGGATAAAGAATTTTAAAAACTTGTTATGAAGCTTCTTAATGAGAAGCACATACAGGAGTTGAATGAATTTAAGAACTATAGGTCACACAGGAAATAGCAATACTGAGACAAAGTCAAGCCGAATTATTTGAAATGAACACGATGGAGCAAGTTAGAAATTCAGTGGAAAGCCTCAGTGATAGAATGAACAAGGCAGAAGAAAGAATCTCAGATTTGTAAGACGTTTCCTCCAAAATAGGGAAATACTTGAAAAGCTGGAAGAGGAGCTGAGTCAAGCTAAGGAAAGTATTCAAGAATTAGGTGGCACTATTAAATGACCGAATATAAGACATGGGAGTTCCAGAAGGCAGAGAAAGAGAGGCTGCATTTAAAAATATATTCAATAAAATAAGGGAAAAATTCCGTAATTTGGAGAAAGAATTGGGAAACAACATTCAGAAGAAGAACAGAATTCCCAGGGGGTTGACAAAAAGCAATCTTTGCCATGACACATGATAATCAAGGTTTCTTCAGTTGAACACAGGGAAAAGATACTTAAATATGCATGTGAAAAAGATAGTAACATTAAAAGAATCCCCAATCAGACTTCCTGCTGACCTCTCAAACTCTACCGGCCAGAAGAGAGTGAAGTGACATATTCCAGATTTTAAAGGGGATAAATGATCAACCCAGAATAACTTATCCAGCAAAGTTTTCCTTTGTCTTTGAAATCAAGTTAAATTCTTCCACAGTAAAGAAAAGCTCAAAGAATTTGCCTCTTTCAGACCTGCCCTACAAATGATGCTTAAAGATGTTCTCTTTATAGAGAAAAGGAATAACACCTACCAAAACCAAAGGCAAATGTGAAGAACATCCCAGTAAAATAACAACAAAAGAGTAAATCAAATAATGAACAACCGTTGCTGAAATGACAGGATTGAGTTACCACCCATTCATATTAACTCTGCATGTAAATGGCTTAAACCCAACAATCAAATGTCATAGATTGGTAGACTGGATTAAAAAAACAAAATCCATCTATTTGTTCCCTACAGGAGAAACATCTCACTAAAAAAGGCAGAAACAAAGTGAAAGAAAAAGATATTCCAGGTAACGGAAAAAAGAGTTGATGTAGCAATTTTTCTTCATTTTTTTAAAAGATTTATTTTCACTGGAAAGGCATATTTACAGAGAGAAGAAGAGACAGAAACATCTTCCATCTGCTGATTCACTCTCCAAGTGGCCACAATGGTCAGAGCTGCACCAATCTGAAGCCAGGAACCAGGAGCTTCTTCCAGGTCTCCCAATAGTGTACAGGCTCCCCAGGCTTTGGGCCGTCCTCAACTACTTCCTCAGGCCACAAGCAGGGAGCTTGATGGGAAGTGGGGCTGCCTGGATGTGAACCAGTGCCATTATGGGATCCCAGTATGTGCAAGGTGAGGACGTTAGACACTAGACTACCATGCCAGGCCCTGCTGTAGGCATCCTTATGTTAGATACGATAAGCTTTGACATGAAAAAATAACCAAAGAGATGAGAAAGGACACCACATAGTGATAAGAGATTGTGTTTTCAGCAGGAAGAGATCACCTTACTTGTTTCTTAGCATGTTTTTATTTTCAACTCTAATTTGACTTGGTTTTTCTCTCTTACTTTTCTTTGCTAGTCTGGCTTAGAATTTGTTTTGCTCATCTTCTTAAAAAGTGGGTCTTTCTTGCTGCTATTTGTAGTTTTTTAGTTTTAATTCCATTATTTTTGCTGTGATTATCATTTCATGCTTTTCACTTTTTCTCATTAAGTCCTTGAGATGCATTATTAGATCATTTATTTGAGATGCTTCTGTTTTTTTGTAAGCACCTGATGTTATATGTATCTTAGTACTGTTTTTGCTACATCTCATGGGTTTTGATTTTTTTGTTTTCATTTCTTCAAGTTTTTTTTCCTTAGTAATTTTCTCAGTGACACATAGGGCATACAGTAGCATTATTTGCTTCAAAAGGTTTTTGATTTTTGTTTCTTCAGTGACACATTGGACATTCAGTATCACGTTATTTAACTCCATGTTGTAAATTTTCTGTTTTTCTTCCTGTTGATTTTGTTTTGTGGCATTGCATTTAAGGGGATGTACAGTAACTGTGTAATGGAGATTATGGTACGTAGATGTGAAGATACAATGCAGTGTGCATCTCTACTTCCAAACCAAAGACGGACTTCCATTGAAATTGTATTATATACATATATATGAAACTGATATATATGTATATATATATGCAATAGGATGCTGGACTCTTTGTCATTGCTCATACCTACAATGTCGGGATATGCTTAAATGGTGGGATGATGGACTTATGACTGTTTATGAAGGACTGTACTATTGTAATAATATAAGGGAAATCAATGGGGCCAAAGGGCTTTAAGGAGAGGGAACATGAAATTTCAGAGTCTGTGGAACTGCATCATAAAATAATCATTTAAAAAATATGAAAAAAGCCAAAGAGACACTGGATTCATCAGATATGCAAGTATCAACAGAGGGGTGAAGGAGAGAATGATGCGTCCGCTGGCGCATGGTAATGTTCTAGTAGTGTCAGACGCCAAAGAAAAGGAGGTTGAGGGAATAAATATTTGATTCAAAACTTTCAGGAGAGTGACTATAGGGATAGTCAGAGGTTCAAGAGGTACAGAGAGTTTACTGAAATGAGGCGGACAATGCAGGGTACGAATGAGATTTCACAAAAAGATGTTTGAAAAGGAACCAGACTAAAATCTGGGACATAGAGATCTCAATAAAGTAATGAAAGCCTGAACAACAGACTGGATCAAGCAGAGGAAGAATGTCAAAGGTCTTATTTCAGACAAAATGACTTTAGTAAGACAAAACTGTGATTAAGAACTGATTTAGTAGTGGTATATGAGAACGGCTAAAAAATGTAAAACAATTGCAGCAGTTGCTTCATTATTCTTCCTGATCAGCAGAGAGAAAAACATGGCAGAAACCTACAAGGTTGTGCTTTGGTGGAAAAATTACATTTGGCGATAGCCTCATTTGGTAAACTTGTCCATCTGGACATGTTTCTTGTTTGGAGAAAGTAACTGAGGGGCCTGGCGTTGTGGTGCAGCATCAAGCCGCTGAGTAACCCTAACCCTGCAACACTGTCCTTTTGTGGCAGTGGCGGTGTGCGTTCTGGCTGTCCTGGTTCTGTCCAGCTCCCTGTGGATGTGTCTGGGAAAGCAGCGGGAGGTAGCCTGAGTATGTGGCCCTTGCCATCCTTGTAGAAGGCTCAGAAGGAGTTCTAGGCTCTTGGCTTGGCTTCTGCTTGCTTTCGCCCTGAACATGGTAGTCATTTAACCAGCAGATGGAAAATCGTTCCAAGAAATAGAAATAAAGTCTTTAAAAAATTTATTTACATCTGTATTTGAATCATTTCCTGGAGTTGTACAGTGTTTTTGGTTTAGTCTTTTTTAACACTGTTGTGGTTACATGTATTTTCATAAATCAGGCACACATTAAATTGACTTAATAATACCTCAGACTGTTTATAAAAGAATTTAAGGATTACAGCAATCTCAAGTTTTTTTTTTTTTATTATTATTTACTACAAAGTGTATCTCACTGGTTTAGCTGTTCTTTGGCCTTGGAACTTACAGTAAAGATATATTTAAAATAATGAAAAAATATGAAATAGGCTTCTAATTAGATAACCTTTGCTAAAAACTACTGTCAGCAAAACTATAATGATAACTCTTGCGTTTATTCAGACAATAAATTATGTAAACCAGTGTTTCATTATAGATAAAATTACAAGATGGAGTCTTTCGGCACACTTAAATGTCCATGAGATATGTTAAGATAGCAATTTTTCTTGGAACTAGGTACAGAAAATTGTTATCTTTCCATTTTGCATAAATGAGTTAAGTAATTAAGGCAAGTTGCATAATGTTAGGATAGTATTATTTTAGGAAAAGTTCAGATTCTTTAATGGGTTAGATTTTACATGACCATTTAGTGTGGATATTCTGTTCAATTCATGCTGAAATTCTCTTTCAGATGAGAAAGTCTGCAGATGAAAAAATAGAGAAATTTTGGATTGATTTCAACCTTGGAAGTCAGAGTGTGACATTATATATAAACAATGTGGAGGTAATGATGTTCATTTCCCTGTGAGATCCGAATGCTTCTGGATTGTTCTCTGTATGTGTCATGTGCTTGTGAATTTCACAAATTTATTTTCCTTCTAAGAATACTCTGTGGGATCCAGTAAGATTGCTCAAGGAAGCAGTGGTCCATTTCTGCGTAACAGGTAAGATGATAATTGTTCATGCCACATCTACTTTTCTTTATGTTTTCTTTGTGCAGTTCTGTCAGTAAAAAGCTGGGTTAGTTCTAAAGAAGATTGTGTGCATGCCTTGAGAAAGAGGCAAGGTGCCTAGTACGGTGGTGGGGATTATAGATGTGTGGACCACCTTTTGGGGCTTCCCTTCTATTTCATTGGTCTATGTGTCAGTTGTGTGTCTTCAAGTATGGTGTTGTGATGCCTCTGGGTTGGTTTTTATTGTTTAACATTTCTTTAATTGTTTGGGATCTTTTGTGTTTTCATAGGAGTTTCTGGGCTACTGTATTGTTCCAGATCTGAGAAGAATGCCCTTTGCATTTTTATTGGGATCGCAAATTGTTTTGGGTGGTGTGAGCATTTTGATGATATTCTGACAAATCCCTAAACATGGGGAGGATTTTTCCATTTTTTGCATGTGTGTTTTTCTATTCCTTTCATTAACATTTAAAAATTTTTCATTATAGAGATCTTTTGTATCCTTGGTTAAATATATCCCAAGGTATTTGTTTATTTTATTTATTGTTTGGCAGCTCTTGGGAATGGGGCTGATCTTAAGAGTTCGTTCTCAACCATGGTTGGTGTGTAAGAATGGAATTAGTTTGGTTTGGTGTCCTGACACTTTGCCAAAGTCTCTTGAGTTGCAACAGTCTTAGAATCTTTGGTTCCCCTATATGAAGAACCATGTCACCTGCAAACAGGGATGATTCAGCTTCCTTCTCTCCAATTTGTATCCCTTTGATTTCTTTTTCTTGTCTAGTAGCTCTAGGTAGAGTTTCCAGGTTCGTGTAGAATAGCAATGGGGAGCGTGGGCGACCGTGTCTGGTTCTGGATCCTAGTGGGAATGCTTCTACTTTTCTCCATTCAATATAATACTGGCTGTGAGATTTGCCTATGTTGCCTTCATTGTTTATAAGTGTGTTCCTTCTATATACAATATTTTGGGGGAATTTTTCATCATGAAAGTATGTTTTATTTTTCATTCATTTATTTAAAAGGGTTAGAGAGAGAAAGAAAGAGAACTTCCATCTGTTGATTTACTCCCTAACTGGGAACAGAGATTGAGGCTGGGCCAGTCTGAAACCAAGAGCCAGGAGTTTTCTCTATGTGTCCCTTGTGGATGCAGGGGTTCAGAGATTCCACTGTTTTCCCAAACGCATAACCAGGAAACTGGATCAGAAGTGGAACAGCCAGAAGCCTCTACAGGATGCTGGTGCTGCAGGCAGCGGCTAAACCCACTACGCCACAGTCCTGTCCCCAAAAGGATGTTATACTTTACCAAATGCTTTCTCTCTATTCATTTAAATAATCATGTGGCTTTTTATCATTTTGTTGGTGTGATATGTCATTTTCATTGATTTGCATATGTTGGAAACTGTCCCTGCATCTTTGGGATAAATGCTGCTTGGTCTGAATGGATGATTTTTAAAATTTAATTTACGGAGAATCAAGATGGCCGAATAGGGTAAGGACATGTTTAAACAGACGGAGAACTGTTAGCCAGTGTGGAGTAGAGAGGGCACATTCCAGGACATAGGAGAGAACAGAACAATAGCAGAGGGGTACCTGGAGACTGACAGACACAAGGAAAGCAGCAGACACAATGGTGTGGTGTTGCAGTGACTGATACCCCAATGGCAATCAGCCAGCAGCAGTCTTAACTCCACTGGTAGCTGGAACTGTGCCAGCAACAGGTGGGAAGGGGCATTCACCCAGAGCTCAGGAGATGAACCCAGACAAAGAACTGCCTATCCTGCTGCTCTGTTTCTTTTGACCAGGAGCAGAGACAGAGCAGCAGGTCCCAGATGGGCAGTGTGGGAAAAGGGTAGATTTCCATAGCCCAGTCTGCCACCTAGAGCCAAATCAGGTGCCATTTTGTATAGGGAGGCAAAGGTTATGATAGGACAGCACTGCTCATGTATGGGTTTGGGAGTGAACTCATTTCTGGCTCAGTGAACTGCCTCCTGGCACCTTGTCATGGAACATGGTGATTCTAGCTGTGCCCTAGCCATGCCTACGCAGGCATCATTAGCGGTGTGCAGGTGTCACTGGTGGTGTGCAGCCAGCAGCTACCTGTTCTTTCTCCTCACTGTGCCAAGGAGTCTGTTCATTCTACTTTCCACCAAGAATTTCTTTCAAGCAGTCCACTGGGACCATCATTCTTTCTTTGTTTTGTGATATCTAGTAGATTCTGCCTCTTTGTCTTGTATCTCCAAGTATTCATGTCAAATAAAAACTGTTGTTGATTTGTTTAACCAGTTCCAGCCAAAATATCGTATATCAAAATGATTGAGATGGTGTGCCCTTTCTGGTCCCAATTAATCCCAGTCTGCTGTCTGAGTTACTCTTGCTGCATCCCCACCTTACTGGTTGTGTTTTGGTCTTCCACTGCGATGGACAGGGTCGATCTAGACCTGTATGCTTCTGTTGGCTTCCTCTCCAGTTTCCTCAATTTGTGGCTGTGCAGGCTCTCTGCTGCACTTCACTCGCTTCTTTCTTGTGGGCCACCTCTAATGTGCGCTCACTGCAGTTCAGCAAAGAGCTGTCATTTAATTCAGAGGCTGAAGTCTAACAGCAGGCTTCTCTCAACTCTGGCTCCATTCTTTTCTGTAAGAGGAACCTAAGAGTAGGCGTTTGTCTTGGTGGTTAGGAACTCCATGTCCTGCACTGGCGTGCTCGGGTGCCCAGCCCAACTGGTTCGTGCTGATGCAGAGCCTGGAGCACAGTGGTGGTAGTTCGGGTGCTGGTTCCTGGCTTCTGCCCTTGGCCTCAAGCCAGGGCTGTGATGAGCTTTTAGAGAGAGAAACAATGATTGGGAGCAATGTTTCTGTGTCTTTCTGTGACTCTGCCTCTTAAATAATTTTCTTAAAAGAAAAGAGTGTGTTGAAATGGAGGTGAATTATTACTGTTTGGATATTGGGAAAGCTGAATTTCAATGTGAATTTTAGCAGCAACTAAGATTTCAGAGAGATATTGAATGGATATTGTGTTTAGTGGATTCGAAAGTAAAATGCTTGTTGCAGATGATCCCCCTATAAAAACAAAGAGCTCCTTAAAAAGTTGATTGGCTTGCAGAAGGCAGAACCTGCCTCCATTTCCTTGTTGCTGCACTATGCTGGTTCATGGTTTTCCAAGGTCAGCCCCACAAACGTGTATGACAAGTGTGTGCATAAATATACATGTGTATTTAGTAAAGCAGTATCAGAAACCCATTATAATATGATTTATTTTCATCTTATTATCATGGAAAGATCTGGTTTACAAATACCCCCCCTGAGGTCATTTAAAATGATGACATTTGAAAATAAAACCTGTCTCTGTGTTGACACGCATTATTGCCCCTTTTCATTGCCAGAAACGGAGATGATGAAGATACTCCTCATCCGCCTGCAGCAGCCTATTGTCATCAGCAGGGAAGAGGTGATGAAGGTAGAAATCCACTTTGATGTACAGCTTACCATCGCACAGGCAGCCACTCGAGCACTGGGACAGGACAAACAGGACCAGGATTAATTCTCGCTGATGATTCGAAACTCTTTTCCCAGCTCTTTCATTTCCTCATTGGCATTGGAGGATGTGAATGTTGGCTGAAAAAGCCATGGTCTCCTGAGTGTCCCTTGAAGAGTCAAGTGTCCTAATCCCATTTCTCCCTTTTTGTGTGTCAGTGTCTCCATGGTGTGGAACACTGACCCTCTCTGTGTGCCTCCAAATAATCTACTCCATTTACTGTGCACCATGGGAAACTTGACTGGGATGACATCACCTCTTGACCATTTCTTCCTGGGGTCCCAAGGACATTCCTGGTGGGCTTCTGGCACTGTTCTCTCTCTCTCTCTCTCTCTCTCTCTCTCTCTCTCTCTCTCTCTCTCTCTCTCTCTCCCTCCCTCCCTCCCTCCCTCCCTCTCTTCCCCCCTCTTTCTCTCTCACCTTCCTGTTCACAGAGTGAATTGGGAAGATTCTGATCTCTTACACTTGCAAAGGTCTGGTCCCCCCACACTGGACTTGGAGGAGGGCAGAATTGGAACCAGTTCAGTGACCCAGCTCGCTGAAAACCCTTTAAGACACTAACCTCTTCTCCAGGAGCACAGAGCTGTATCCCAAGCTATGCATTTTCCTGGATGCTTTTTCAAAGGCTGCTACTCTAAAACTTGTTACTTATTTGTATTTATTTGAAGGAGAGCAAAAGAGACCTTCACTCACTGCAATACCCAAAGTTGGGCTGTCCTGAAGCCTGTTGTCTAGAAGTCAATTCAGGTCCCATGCATGGTGGCAAGGGCCTACATAGTTGAGCTGTGTGACTGTTTTCCTAGAGAGTGCATTGGCAGGATGCTGGATTGGAAATGGAGCACCAGGGCAGGCTTCTGCTTTTAAAGTCACATGGCTTCTGGCTTATGTTTCAGGTGTTGCCTGATCAGATGCAAACTTCCTGGGAACTTTCTACTAACTTTGAGAAGGAAGTCACCATGGCTATGATTCCTAATAGCCATGAGAGAGAGAGGTATTTTTGGAAAATGGCAAAATTCTGGCTCTGAAAAGTGATGACAAAAAATCAATCTTGGAAGAAGTCCCAGAAAACCTAGCATCATGTGAGATTGTTTGAGTATGAGTGTATCACTGGAGAAGGAAGAGTTGGTCAGAGTCTGGAATTACGATTCAGTTCAGAGTTGCTTGTCCCGCAAAAATGGCAAAGCAGTGCAGATGCTGGGATGGCAGGGAGCAGGAGATGGGAGCATTTGGTCAGTCTTGTCTTCCCTTGAGGCCAGTGCAGCAATAGACTAGACCAGATACATTTTTCAAAAGCTTATTTATTTATTTATTTTAAAAGATTTTATTATTATTGGAAAGCCAGATATACACAGAGGAGGAGAGACAGAGAGGAAGATCTTCCATCCAATGTTTCACTCCCCAAGTGAGCCGCAACGGGCCGGTACACGCCAATCCGAAGCCGGGACCAGGAACCTCTTCCGATCTCCCACGCGGGTGCAGGGTCCCAATGCATTGGGCCGTCCTCTCCTGCTTTCCCAGGCCATAAGCAGGGAGCTGGAAGGGAAGTGGAGCTGCCGGGATTAGAACCGGCGCCCATAAGGGATCCCGGGGCGTTCAAGGCGAGGACTTTTAGCCACTAGGCCACGCCGCTGGGCCCAAAAGCTTATTTATTTTTAAATTCAATGGCAGATTTTACGCAGATAGAGAAATATCTTCCATCTGCTGGTCCATTCTCCAGATGGCCATGATGGCTGTAGCTGAGCCCTGCAGCAGCCAGGAGCTTCTTCCGGGTCTCTCATGTGGTTGCAGGCTCCCAAAGACTTGGGTCATCCTCTGCTGCTTTTCCAGGCCACAAGCAGGGAACTGGATGGGAAATGGAGCAGGCAGGACACGAACTGGCATCATTTGGGATGCTGGGCCTGCAAAATGGATGATTAGCCAATTGAGCTATCGTGTTGGCCCCTATGTGACTTTTAAAAAATATGTTTATTTCTTTTGGAAGAATTATGGAAAGGGTGAGATAGAGATCGTCCATCTGCTGGTTTGCTTCGCCGTTGGCCACAAGGGAATGATGGACCAGACTAAAGCCAGGACCTTCATGTGGGTCTCCCTTGTGGGTAGCCAGGACTCAAGCACTGGGGCTATCTCCCACTGCTTTCCCCAGGCCATTAGCAGGGAACTGATTTGGCAGTGGAGCAGTCAGGACAGGAACCAGCACCCACGTGGGATGCCAGTAGTGTAGTCTGAGGCTTACTCACTGTGCCACAAACCTGGCCCTGTTTTTTTCTTAATGTGTACAGAACAGACAGAAGAATCCACCAACCTGGTGCAAGTCATGAGCCCGGAAGATGACCAGTGCCTAACAGTTCTCATCAGTGATCATTCCCAGCTTCCTGTGAGTATGGGGGTCCTGGGAGCCAGGCTGGGACCCGGGTCTACTGGGACATTGGCAGGAGGAAGTTCTGCAAACAGTATTTTTCTGTCCAACTAGAAATGCTTTGAGCCTGCCTTTCTTTAGATAACTTCACCAGCTTTGTTGACACCCCTCCCCCTTTCTTTCAGTGCAGTTTCCCGACTAAGGTGTGGTGTGACTGTCCTCTGCCTCGGTGCCCAGTTTGGATCAGAATACTGATGCTTGGGAACTCATGTAGGGAAAGAAGGGATACGATGACAGGCTTTTCTTTTGAACACGTACGATCTCACAGAAATGGACATCTTCGAAGTCCTCCGGAATCTGTACACTTCAGCAGCAACGATCCGGTGGGAGACTCTCCCTTGGTCTTTGTGACACTCCATGATTTCCGAGGATGGCAGAAAATTCTTTCCTGAGAGTGGTTAGGAATGTTTTGAAGTATCCTACAGACATTTGGAGCCACTGGTTTCATTTTCAGTAAACGATTTGTTTGCAAGGCAGAGTTGCAGAGAGGCGGGAAGAAGATCTTTTCAGCTGTTGGTTCACTCTCCAGATGGCTGTGATGGCTCTGGGCCAGGCCAAAGCCAGGAGCCCCAAATGCCACCTGTGGGCGGCAGGGACCCAGGCACTTGGCCAGGCCGACGCCAGGACCCCTGAATGCCTCCTGTGGGCAGCAGGGACCCAGGCTCTCTGGTTGTCTTCTAGTATTTCTCCAGGAGCATCAGTATGGAGCTGAATCAGAAATGGAGCAGCTAGGACTGAACTGAACTGGTGCTCATCTGGGGTCTTGGCATTGCAGGTGGTAGCTTAACATGCTATGGCACTGAGCTGCTGAAGTAAATCCATTTATTAGTAAATCCAAACCCTAGTGTTTAATTAATCATTGCATGTGTTTTTAAAGAGATGTATTTGTTTTTATTGGAAAATCAAATTTTACAGAGAGAAGGAGAGACAGGGAAAGATCTTCCACTGCTGGTTCATTCCCCAAGTGCCAGAGCTGGGCCAATCCAGAAGCTCCTTTTGTGTGTCCCATGTGAAAGCAGGGTCCCAAGGCTTTGGGCTGTCCTCTCCTGGTTTTCTCAGACCACAAGCAGGGAGCTGGAAGGGAAGTGAAATAACTGGGCTACAAACTGGTGCTCATGTGGGATCCTGGTATATGCAAAGTGAGGGCTTTAGCCACTAGGCCACTGCGCCAGGCCCATAAGTGTGGTTTGCTGATAAGCTAGACAGCAGCTGCAAAAGAGTTTAAAACACAGAGGTTTCAAAGGTATCATCAGAATTTTGTTTTTATGACAGCAAACCGAAACAGCTAAACATTTACCTGAAAAGCTGAAGCCAGATGTGATAAAGAAAGGTGAGACTGTTTCTTTTATGTATAAATTTATCATATATTAAAAATACATACCATAAATATACATGATATATAGACATAGATATATCATAGATAAGACTTGAGTCTCTGGTTGTAAGTACTACTTAGAGATTTAGCATTATTTTTCATTTTGGTCACTAGAAGTCACGTTGGTGCATGCGTATTCTTCAGACTTACCGGAATCACCTGTGAAAATTGAGAGTCCTGAGCTGAGTGGCCAGGCCAGGTGAGTGGCTCTCCCAGCTCCTATCCCACGCTGTGCACTGGGAGTGTGGGAGTGCAGGTTCTCAGCCGGAGCTGTCTCCCACTGCTACCTTTGGCGACCCCCTGCTCAGGAGACAGTGCTGTGTGGAATTAAAAGAATTATTTTGTTGTTGTTGTTTTTAAAGTTTAAGATTATTTCTTTGCAAGGCAGAGTGACAGGAGAGAGGGGTGAGGAGAGAGATCTTCCCGCCACCCCCCGTCTTTTTTTTAAAGGTTTGTTTTTATTGGATGGCAGACTTACAGGGAGAAAGAGACACAGAGGAAGATGTTCCATGCACTGGCTCACTCTCCAAGTGGCTGCAACAGCTGGAGCTGAGCCCATTTGAAGCCAGGAGCTTCTGCTGGCTCTCCCACATGGGTGCAGGGTCCCAAGGCTTTGGGCCATCCTCTACTGCTTTCTCAGGCCACAAGCAGGGAGCCTAATAGGAAGGGAGGCTGCTGCCGGGATAAGAACTGACACCCATATAGGATTTAGCCACTGAACCATAACTCTGGGCTTAAGACAGAGATTTTTCATGCACTGGTTTACTGCGTGAACAGACACAAGTGTTAGGTCTGGGCCAGGCTGGCAGGAGGAGCTGGGAAAACCATCCAGGTCTCCCACAGGAGCTCAAGTACTTGGGCCATCTTCCGCTGCTTTCCCAGGCATGTAAGCAGGGACCTGGATCAGATTAAAAGGAGCTGGATCAGATTAAAAGTAGGGCAATTAGCCAACCGGAGCTTCCACAGGGGATGGAAGAACTCCAAACACTACCGTGCAGAAACCAACGTCATCGGAAAGACAACCAAAAACCCTGAGCGGTTCTCAGAAACAGAAGAACAGTAAATGTCCTTCGGAACCAGGGAGGAGAGCTTTCTCTGGTCCGAGCCTGGCTCCACCTCTGGACCCCCACACTCCCTCGCAATGACCATCGGGATCGCTTCGAAAACTCCTTACAGCAAACAAACAATCATACAAACTAAAAAAAAAAAAACCTAAATAAATAGACCAACAACAGAAAGTAGAGCTTGAAATCTGACAGGAAAGAGCTGGTGTGGATTGGCTCATGCCTCGCTGGGTGGGACACAAAGATTAGTTACTCCTTACCATGGTGTTGGGGATTTTCCTGCACGCCCCCCCAAAATGTTCTGCACCTTAAATGTCAACAAATATCTTGTTAGAGTTACAAACCAGTCTAGATTATCCTAAAATCTGCCAAGATCAGCAAAATTATACTTCAACACAACAAATGGCTAAATACTAAAATGAAATAGACACGAGACAGCTGAATGGTACCTTATAGCCATTTTAAGGTATACAGCAGCCGGTCCTGTATATAAACTAAAATTGAAATGTCAATGAGCTAATCATAGGTTGTGGTTAGGGCTTGCTTTTTTTTTTTTTTTTTTTTTTTAACATACTGGTTACTCAAAACCATGTCAATTCCATAATATTGCAAATTGTTGTTGATGTTATATTGGGACTCTTAATTGACTGTGATGATATTCTACCAGCTCTAACTTCAGACCTGAAATGGTCTCCCCAAGAAACTGTTCAACCCATCTGGACAATAAGTAGCTGGACTCTATGCTTGGTATATGTTTGCAAGGAAAGAATCTTGATTGAATTTGAACTGTAATACTGCATCAAGGTGGAGGAATCCACCAGGAGGGAGGGGAGGGGAGGGGTGGGGGGATTCCCAGAGCCTATGAAACTGTCACATAATGCAAAATAATTAATAAAAAACTATTAAAAAAAGTAGGGCAATTAGGACTTGAAGCAGCACTACAGTGTGGGATTCTGGCATCACAAATCATGGCTTAGACCTCTGCCACAGCGTCCCTGGAGAACACCTGGGGGAAGTGTGGGCTGTTACCCTGCTCCTCGGGCCCCTTCCCCACGCCTCCAGGGTTATCTCAGGCAGTGTACTTTTTTTTTTTTTGTCAGCAAAATACTGGATTTAAGACCAAAGGACACAGATCAATATACAAACATCAGTTTCCTTTCTGAATGGTACTAACAATTAGAATAATTTACAACCAATACCATTTGCAGTCAAGTTAATGGCAGATTAATTTCAGAGCTCCATAAGATCACATGCATACATTGGGATCTCTGATGTTGCTGAGGGTCCTTAAGTATAAACAGAGATAGGGCCCGGTGGCGTGGCCTAGTGCTTAAAGTCCTCGCCTTGAAAGCCCCAAGATCCCATATGGGCGCCGGTTCTAATCCCGGCAGCTCCACTTCCCATCCAGCTCCCTGCTTGTGGCCTGGGAAAGCAGTTGAGGACAGCCCAATGCATTGGGACCCTGCACCCGCGTGGGAGATCGGAAGAGGTTCCTGGTTCCCGTCATCGGATTGGCGCTCACCGGCCCGTTGCGGCTCACTTGGGGAGTGAATCATCGGATGGAAGATCTTCCTCTCTGTCTCTCCTCCTCTGTGTATATCTGGCTGTAATAAAATGAATAAATCTTTAAAAAAACAGTATAAACAGAGATAGATGAGCTCTTGCCATGGAAGACTCAGGAGGAAGATTCCAGGACCTCTGAAATTGACCAATAGATTCAAAAATATAACCTCTGATTCAAATCATTGAAGGTTGGCCCAACGCAATAGCGTAACGGTTAAAGTCCTCACCTTGCACGCTCCTGGATCCCATATGGATGCTGGTTCTAATCCCGGCAGCCCAGCTTCCCATGCAGCTCCCTGCTTGTGGCCTGGGAAAGCAGTGGAGGACAGCCCAGATAAGTATATTGCAACTTTACTGATATCATTAGTTACTGAGGAAATCTAGGTTAAAACTGTAATGAGAGGCACTACACACCCACTAGACTGGCTGAAATTAGATTGTGCCAAGCACTGGTAAAAATGTAGAGCAGTTTAGATACTTCTAGCAGTTTCTTAAAATGTTAGATTTTAGCAACCCTTTGACTCGTTGAGCTGTTCTCATCCTAGGTGTTTTCCCAAGAGAAATATCAGTGTGTCCTTACAAAGGCATGAATGTTTATGGCAACTTTATTTGTAATAGCTCCGAACTGAAACAAACCTAAATGTCCATCAATAGATGACATACTGACGCACTCTGACATATCCACACATTGGAATGCCACATAGCAATGGAAAGGAATGGGCCCACCATTGAGGCATAGCTGGGCATGGTGCCACCTGTGATGATGCCAGCATCCAACATGGCACATGTTAGTCCTGGCTGCTCCACTACCGATCCAGATCCCTGCTGGTGGCCTTGGGAGAGTAGGTACAGGGTGGCCCATGTGTTTGGGTCCCTGCTTCATATGGGAGACCCTGATGAAGCTGCTGACTTCTGCCTGTGGTCGGGTCTAGTCTGCCTGTTGCAGCTAGCTGGGCTGTGAAGTAGTGGATGAACATCAGTTCAAATCCTCTCTCTCCATCTCTCTCCCTCTCTCTCCCCCTCTCTCCCTCTCTCTCCCTCTTCCCTTCTCTGCCCAGCTTTCCTTGTCTCCCCGCCATTGCCTGTCCCCCTCTCTCTCCCCCCTCCCCTCTCTCTCTTCTGTCTTCGCTCTCTCTCTCTCTAATTCCACCTTTAAAATAAATAAATTTTTGAGGCAAAAAGTAATGAATTTGGATATATGTATCTTTAATTCATCTCAGAGTAATTATGCTTAGTAAAAGAAGCTGGGCCACAAGAGTACATATAATGATTCTATTGTATGAAATGCTAGAAAATGCAGACATAAGTTAGGTCAGTGGCTGCCTAGAAATGGTGGTGTATTTGCCACAGCTGCCTGGTTTCCCATTGCTCCACCCACCCTTCCCTTCCCTCTGAACCTGACAGACAAGGGACTCACAGGATGTGTGGTTTCTATTCTCTGTTCTTACCTGCCAGAGAATCTGCAGCCATAGACTGCATGATAGCAAGTTTGTAGAATGGGGCACTACCGGGCACCAGGTTTGTGACTGGGCAAAGGACACAGGAGGGAAACAGAAGTTGGGGGCAGTGAGAGAGGGGAAGGTAGAGGGTGCTGGTTGTACCTGTCCCATTCACCAGGCACATTTTACTTCAGGCGCGATTCTGCTTTCAACAGTGACAGAAAACAAACAAGGAGAAGGATGCTGGTAATGTAGTAACTTTTATCCTTTTAAGGCAATGTGCCCTACACTTCAGTTGCTTGCCCATCACTGTCAGTGTGCTGTGGCTCTCTTTGTTATCTATGCCTTTTTCTTAATGAAAATTATCTTAAATTTATTCAAGCATTGTAAAAATAAATATTTTATTTCATTTTTAACTGGAAATGAACATTACTCATTACAAGTAGCAGTAAACCTCCAAATAAAGTGAAAATAATTCCTGTATGCTATTACTTGATCTATGCATTGCGTGAAATGGGCTTAATGATTGGCAAACTATGAAAGGGTCAATCTACCATACTCAGGTCTGTCCAGTTAGATGGACAGGTGGGTCAGCCCCATTGATAGTCTTAGAAGGAATTATCATTTCATGTTCTCATTTGATGGCAGATAGGTTGTGGAAAATGGAAAAAGTCCTTTATTCAGTCTTATGTGACTAGAGCAAGTTCTTACGCCGTCAAGAATTCGCTCACCTTGGATGACAGCTGATGGGCAGGCATAGTGGTCCCTTCTTTCTCATGAGAAATGGAAGCCTGAATCCAGAGATTCTATGAAACCCCTAAATGCTGTTTTCTCCTGATCATGATAGCCACATTCAAGTGGAACTTACACAGTAGACATGATGAGAGGTGAACAGTAATAGCTGGCAGTAACATCAAGCGATGAAAGTTTTGTGAATGTGGTATCTTCTCTTGGAATACCTTACTATTCCGATGTTGTTCTCATGATGGGACACAACACAGTGTGACGTCTCTGTCATTCTGCTTTTCAAATACATCTTTCAGGAAAGAAAAAAAATCATGCAATAAGACATTCCCAGTTTCTTTGTTCCTCTATCAAAAAATGCTGTAAGTTGTTTGCAAAAGCATGCATATTTAGAACAACAGTTCATAAATTTGGCTACACACCAGGATCACAAGAGGGGGGCTTGAAGAGAAATTCATTACTCAGACACTGTTGCAGAAAGGAAGTTGGGCAGCTTCAATCTGCTGTTCCAGCCCATCAAATGACCATGAAAAGTTGGGCTTAAAGTCAGGAGCCAAGAATTCAATCCCAGGCTGTGTCTTGGGGACAGAGACACACTACTTCAGTCCTCACCACTGCCTGCCAGGCTAGAGCTGGAATCTGATGGGGCATGTGGGCATGTCAACTGTTGTCTTAACCACTAGATCAAATCTCTATTCTTCAATCATTTTTTAAAAAAACTTATTTGATTTTATTTTAATTGGAAAGGCAGGTATACAAAGAGGAGAAACAGAGAGAAAGATCAGCTGTGCACTGGTTCACTCCCCAAGTAGCCACAACAGCTGGAGCTGAGCCTATCTGAAGATAGGAGCCAGGAGCCTCCACCAGGTCTCCCATATGGGTGCCAGGTCCCAAGGCTTTGGGTCATCCTCTGCTGCTTTCCCAGACAACAGGCAGGAGCTGGATGGGAAGTAGAGCAGCTGGGACATGAACTGGCACCTATATGTGATCATGGTAGATGCAGGGCAAGGATTGAGCCACTAGGCTATCACGCTGGGCCCTTGTTTTCAATTCTTTAAGCAGATCCTTCTGTTCAGGAAATGCCTAAGGGTTAGTGTTGAGGCATAAAAATGTAGGCTGCTGCCTGCAGCACCAGCATCCCACATTGGACTCTGAATGCTCCACTTCCAGTCCTGCTGCCTGCTGGGCTGTGTGGGAAAGCAACAGAGAACACTCAAGTGCTTAGACTCATTTCCCAGCTTCTGCCTGGTCCAGCTCTGACTATTGCAACCACTGGAAAGTGAACTAGCCCATGAAAGATTCCTGTCTCTCCCTCTGTCTCTCTATAACTCTGCCATTCAAATAAATAAATAAATAAAATTTTTAGTATTTTAAAGTTGGCAACTCTTACATCTTAGTTGCAAATGCCTAATTAGAATTTGGTCATCCTTGAGACCGCATCTTGGTTGATAACTGACTCATGAGAAATTATTTTTCTCCTCGCCATTACTTCTGAATCACATTTGTATAAGAGCCCAGTCTTCAATAGTCACTTCTCTTCTGTGTAACTTTGTAGTAATAGATTGCTCATACATAAATGGTGCCGACACCCCTTCGATGGTTTCATTGATCATTTCATTTGTGTTTGTAATAGGTTAATTACAGGAAACATCTCTTTTCTGAGAGCAATGAGGCTTCCAGTAGCAGTGCCAGTGAGCAGTCTTGGACTGGTGACCAGAAGAAGAAAATGCTAATACCATATTGTAGTAGAAGAAGGAAGACGAAAGTCCGAAAATGTGGCAGCGGTAAGTTTGGCTTTTGGCTTCTGAGGCATCTCTGAAATCAACCAGCAGGGATTAACTTCTCAGTGTGCTAAATGAAAGGATGCCCGAGAACTGTGCGCCCAGTGCACCCTCCTTCCCCGTCTCTGTGTCTCACGGACATTGAGCAGATGTGGAATGAACAGTTCTCAGACAGAGAGCTGAGAATGGACCAAGCACTGTTCACTATGAGTTACAGCTGTTTGCAGTAGGTTCAGGGCGGGACATGTGGCAAGGCTCCGAAGATGGGGGAGTGGGACTGAAGCAAAGTGGGATTTGAAGGGCAGAGAGGATGGGGCAGCAAGCCTGTGACACCAGGAGGACACAGTGAGGGCGTGCTGGTGGTGCTCAAAGACAAAGCCTGGGTGGTGAGGAAAGAGGTGAACAGTGAAGGGGTCTGTAGGTGGCAGGTGGGAGGTTGCCGTCGTTCCTGGCATGGCCCTGCATATCTGGGAGCTGAGTTTCTGTCTCTTCAGGAAATATAGCCATGGTATAATTGGCTTCTTTTTCTTCCAGTTCTGCCACTTTTTTTTTTCTCAGCAGTGCTAGCCACAATGAGAAAGATCAGGTAAATAAATCCACTTTGTACCACTTTGTACTGCTTCTGCGTGTTATGGCTATGATGAGCCTATTTCTTTCTAAGGCTTTCAGGAATATGAGAAAAACAAACCAGTGGTCTAATGGTTTGGAAATCACTCCAGCAGCAATGGCAAGGACAACTTAGCATTTCCTATGAATTGATGATTTTCCATAAATACTGCTGGTCAAAGTATGATTGACTTGGAGCAAAGATTAGGGGAAATGTTTCTGTCCTGCTACATAGGATAAGTCTTAATATGCTTCCATTGAACTCCAGAGGCAGAGCTGGCAGTGGTGGTGACGGGTGTACAGGGAAACAGGGAGAAAGAGGCACTTCTACTTCATGTCCCACATGCCTGCAGCCAGAGCTAGGCCAGGCTGAGGCCAGAGCCTGGAACTCTATCCAGGACCTCTGTCTGGGTGGCAGGGCACCAAGCACTTGAGCCAGCATCCTCTGCCTGCTGTGCTGGCACAGCGGGAAGGGGAAGTGGAGGGCCTGGGAGCTTGCCAGCTCTGTGATGCGGGGTGCAGGCCAAAAGGCAACTTCACCTGCTGACACCCATTTGTTTCACTTGAAAGCAAAGCAGCAGAAAGAGAAGAGACAGAGAAAATGGTAAAACAAAACAAAACAAAACAAATTTAGGCTCTGCAAAATTTGCAGCTTTTTTGGCAACACATCATCTCTGCACTTGTAACCCCAAAGCAATCATAATGTGAAAATGTGCTCTGTGTTACAATAAAAGTTTATTTACAAGAGTCAGCAGTGGGTTGGACCGAGCCCCGGTTTAGAACACAGGTTCTCAAACTTCAGCGACTGTCAGAATGAGCAGGATGGTTTGTTAAACAGGGATTGCTGGGGCCAGTGGAGTGGCATATCAGGCTACGCCATTTGGCACTGGCATCTCAAATGGGCACTGATTCACATCCCAGCTGCTCCAGTTCAAATCCAGCTCTCTGCTGTTGTACCTGGGAAAACAACAGAGCAGGACCCAGGTCCTTGGTTCCCTGCACCCATGTGGGAGATACGGAAGATGCTCTTGACTCCCAGATTGAGACAGGTGCAGCTCCAGCCATGGCAGCCAGCTGGGGGATAAATCAGAAAACATAAGAGTTCTCTGTCTTCGCCTCTCTCACTCTGTAACTCTGAATTTCAAATAAATAAATTAAAAATAAATCATAGTTTTTAAAAGATTGTGAATTTGCATTTCTATCAAGCTGTAAGGTGTTGCATCGTCATACTTTGAGAACTGCTGGTTAACAGTGATCAACTGAAACTTCAACACCGATTTTTAAATGCTTAAGCATCCAATAATTCCACTTCTTCAGTGTCTTAGAGGATTTGTTTTTTTATGATGTTTTGAATGTGTCTGGATTGGCTGAACTTCTCACACCAGTACAGGACACGTCCAGGCAGAGGAAGGCCACACGCCCAGAGATCGCTGAACCAGAGTTGCCGGGGAGTCCTGCCACCTTAATTCCTGAAGATTTCTCCCAGAAACCAGGTTTGTGACTTCCTGTTGACATATTTTCCAGTAAAGACACTCTGTGGTAAATAAAGCAACTTTCTTTTGCTATCTATTGAGGAATGTGTGAAGATGTGATTATCTCCACAAAAAACGATGTGGAGGTTTTGTGTTTTAATATACCTTCTGAAATTCTGGAACATCCCTCCCCCACCGTGTTAATGCGGTGTTGATACAGTGTAGATTCGTGTTTAACAATCTACTAATGCTTCCCTTCTCTTTCTCCCTTGCTCCCTTCCTTTCTTCATTCTCCAGATAACATCTTTTCAGTTTACATTGTGAGCAAAGGCTCAATGGTCCACTAAATAAGGAACTCAAGTGGAAACACGAGTTCAGTGGGAATTCAGGCAAGGGTTAGGAACAACAATCAAAAAAAGTTACCCGTTTCACTTATATATATAATAAAATCTTAAAATATTCACAGATTATTCAAGTAGTAGTAATATGTCATCCTTGACCATTGATTTGACAGACATATAAAATGGAATTTGATGTGCCTTGCATGATGGCTTAGCTGGATAGATACTCGCCTTGTAAGCCCCAGAATCCTGTAGTGGGCTGGTTCATGTACCAGCTGTCCCTGCTTTCCTTCTAGCTCCCTGCCTGTGGTCTGGGAGAGCAGTAGAGGATGGCCAAAGGCCTTGGGACCCTGCACCCATGTGGGAGACCTGGGAGGAGCTCCTGGCTCCTGGCTTTAGATTGGCTCAGCTCCAACCATTGCAGCCACTTGGGAAGTAAGCCAGCAGGTGGAAGATCTTTCTCTGTTTCTCCTTCTCTCTATAAATTTAATCTGCCTTTACAAAGAAAAATAAATACAAGATTTGACAAGATTCAAAATAACTTGAAGTATTTGACAAGATTCAAAATAACTTTGTGATGTAAACCCTCAACAAATTAGGTATTTATGGATTGTACTTCAACACAATGAAAACTAATAGCATCAGGTCCACAGCTAACAACATAGTCAGAGGTGAGAAGTTGAAAACTGTTCTTCTAAGATCAGGAGCAAGACAGTGTTGTCCTCTCCCCTTTGTAACAGTAGTAGAAGTCCCAGACAGAGCAAGCAAGCAGGGAAGGAAAACTTCCAAATCAAAAAGAAAGAAGTGAAGTTTCCACTGTTTGGGTGAGATGATCAATATATGGGAAACAGACTCCCCTGACTCTGTGAGAACTAATCACATCAACTCAGTAAAGTTTCAGGGTGGAAAATCAAAGTGCAAAAACCTGTGCTTCTACATGATTTAAAAGTGAACCATCTGAAAAATCAAGAAAACCATCCCATTAAAATAGAAGCGAGGGCGCAGCACAATAGCCTAGTGCCTGAATTCTCGCCCTGTGTGCACTGAGATCTCATATGGGCACCGGTTTGTATACTGGCTGCTCCACTTCCCATCCAGCTCCCTGCTTGTGGCCTGGGAAAGCAGTTGAGGACGGCCCAAAGCCTTGGGACCTTGCACTCGCGTGGGAGACCCAGAGAAAGACGTTCCAGGCTCTTGGCTTCAGATCAGCTCAGCTCTAGCCATCGTGACCACTTGTGGAATGAACCAGCAAACTTTCTGAAAGATCTTTCTCTCTGTCTCACCTTCTCTATAAATCTGCCTTTCCAATGAATCTAAATATATCTTTTAAAAATCGAATCCAAAAGAATTAAAAGTAGCAATAAATCCAAAGAGAGGAGAGAGCTAGATACCAAAACCATGGGATAGTAATGAAATAAGTTGAATAAGGAATTAATATTGTTAATGTTGTTAAGATGGCCATGCCTCCCAAAAATTAAAAATACGACAATATGACAGTCTCTCTTCTGAGTTCCATCCAAGAGAAATGGTATATCAGAAAGATATCTGCATTCCCATTTGATAAAATGTCTGTCAGTTTTCACAGAGTTAAAAAAAAATCAATCCTTCAATGTGTGTAGGACCTCAAATCCCCCAGTAACCAAAGCAGTCTTGACAGAGAAGGGCAAAGCTGCTTGGCTTCCGGCTGTATTGGAAAGCTATGGTGATGGAACAGAGGTGCATCAGACCCCTGGAACAGCCTGACACCTCAGAAAGTAAAGTATAGTGCCCACCAGGGTGGTGTTGCAGGCTAAGCTTCCACGTGTGGCACCCGCAGACCCCGTGGGTGCCAGTTCTAGTCCTGCCTGCTCAGTTTCTGATCCAGCTCCCTGCTAATGACCTGAGAAGGTGAGGAGGATGGCTCAAGTGCTTGAGTTTCTGTACCCATGCGGGAGATTGGGAAGAAGCTCCTGGCCCCGAACTTTAGACCAGCCCGGCTCTGGCTGTTGCAGTCATTTGGGAAGTAAACTAGTGGATGGGTGATCTCAGTCTCTTCTGTGTAATTTTGACTTCAAGTAAAAGAAAGAAATCTTAAAAAAAAAAAAAAAAGAAACCACATACAGCATGATCCAACTGATTGTTGAAAAGTGTTAAGAATATACAATGAGGGGTCCAGTACAATAGCCTAGCGACTGAGGTCCTCACCTTGGACGTGTCGGGATCCCATGTATGTGCTGGCTGTGGTTCCAGTGGTCCCACCTCCCATCCAGCTCCTTGATTGTGGCCTGGGGGCACAGCCAAGGATGTCCCAAAGCCTTGGGACCCTGCTCTCATGTGGGAGACCCAGAGGAGCTCCTGGCTCCTGGCTTCAGACTGGCTCAGCTCTGGCCATTGCAGCCACTTGGGAACTGAATCATCGGACAGAGAATCTTCCTCTCTTTCTCTCCTCCTCTCTGTATATCTGACTTTCCAGTAAAAATGAATAAATCTTAAAAAGATATATACAATGGGGGAAAAAGTTTCTTTATGAGATGGTGTTGAGAGAACATGATATTCACATGTATGTTAAAAAATGAAATTGGGGACATGTTATGCTTTATGTGGAAACAGACTCAAAATGGACTAAAAATATAAATGTAAGATTAGGACCGGTATGTCTGGTGCGGTGGCCTAGTGGCGAAAGTCCTCGCCTTGAATGCGCCGGGATCCCATATGGGTGCCGGTTCTAGTCCCAGCAGCTCCACTTCTCATCCAGCTCCCTGCTTGTGACCTGGGAAAGCAGTGGAGGACAGCCCAAAGCCTTGGGACCTTGGGAGGCCTAGAGTAAGTTCCTGGTTCCTGGCTTCGGATCAGCGCAGCACCGGCCATTGCGGTCACTTGTTGAGTGAATCAATGGATGGAAGATCTTCTCTGTGTCTCTTCCTACCTGTATATCTGACTTTGTAATAAAAATAAATAAATCTTTTTTTAAAAAAAAGATTACGACCCATAAAGATTCCAATAAAAAATGTGTAAATAGGTCCTTGATATTCTCTGTTTTTTTTTTTTCCCCACTGTTCTGGTACTTAGTATTCTTGGTAGTGTTTTGTTTTGCTTTGTTTTGAATATAACACCAAAACCACAGGCAACAGAGTAAAAATGAACCGGTACTGCAAGCTGAACAGTCTTCACATAGCAAAGGAAACCATCAACAAAATCAAAAGGCAGCCTACAGAATAGGAAAATATTTTCTTCTTCCTGAAGATGAATTTATTTATTGGAATGGCAGTGTTAGAAAGGAGATTGAGGGCAAGACCTTCCATTTGCTGGTTTATTCCCCACATGACCACAACAGCTGGGACTGTGCCGTGCTGATGCGGGAGCCTGGGACTTTCTCCAGGTCTCCTGTATGGACACAGAGGCCAAGCACTCAAGCCATTTGCTGCTGCTTTCCCAGGCATGTTAGCAGGAAACTGTATGGGAAATGGAACAGTGAGGACTTGAACTGGTGCCCATACAGGGTGGTGGCACTGTAAGTGACTGCTTAGCCCTCTCAAAGTGGTGATCCTAGGGAAAATATTTTTACATCATATATCTGAGGTATATGATAAGTATACAAGGATAGTATATAAGATATAGTGTTAAAAATACACAACTCATACAACTCAACAGCAAAAAAGTCCAAGTAACCTAATTTACACAAAATAGTCAAAGGATTTGAATAGACAGTTGACTAAGGAAAGCATACAGACGGCTTACAGGAATGTGAAAAGGCACTCAACACCAGGGAATGAAATTAGAAGCACAATGAGCCATAACTTCACGTCTGCTTGGTGATTAGTGCAGAAGGACGAGCAGAAGTGTTGAATGGGATGGTGTCTGTCGGTGGGATACACATCAGTGCAGCCAACAGAGGGAAAAGTTACTGGAGTTTCTCAAAAAATTAAAAATGGGACAATATGACAGTCTCCCTTGTGAGATTCCATCCAAGGGAAATGGTATATCAGAAAGATGTCTACGTTTCTATGGGCATTGTCACATTCTTAACAGGATGTGAGAAGCAACTACACACCCCTCGCCGAGTGAGCAGGTGGAGAGGGAACAAGTGGTAGGGATATGAGACACAGCGTGGATGTTGACCTCGGTGTTAATATGACAACTCTCACACAGCACACATGTGTCAAATCATGTCTCACACACACGAGTCAGAGGAAATACGGAGGGGGTCCTTGGGGAGAAAAGAGAAGACTCATGGTGTGACCTTACCCAGATGGATAGCTACCAACGTTGTTGAGTTAGTGCATCAAGGTGATTGGCTGTTTTGTCTACAGAACTACAAATCTAAGAAACAAACATCTTGAAAATGCAACATTGGGATTTTATTTAGCACTATGTCCAGTTTTAAGGAATTGGGTTTACTATGGAGAGCAGTAGTGTGATGTGACTGCCTCATTGCTGGTGTGTTTGTTCACTGGAACCTCCTCTTCCTCACATGCAGAATATGCAAGTCCCTGGCTGCTGAGTGGGTTCTCTTCCAGGGAGTGCTCAGAGCTGAAGAAAACGCCTCCAAGGTACCTTTACAAAAATGTCATGTGTTTGAAAAGTGGAGAGTGAGCGAGCTCACAGTGAGAGTGATTCACTCTCCCATATTTCACAATGGCCAGGGCAAAGCCAGGAGCCTAGACCTCCATCCTGGCTTCCCAGTTGGGTAGCAGGAACTGAAGTACTTAACCCATCATCTGCTGCCTCCCAAAACGCATATTACTGGAAACTGGATCAGAAGTGGAGTGGCAAGAACCCCAACCAGGCACTGTAATATAGCATGTGGGCGTCTCAGGTGGCAGCCTCACCCAAGACCCCATAATCACACTTCTAAGATGCTACTTTGTGGTTGGCTATTCATCTGTTCTTTCTCCAGAATTAATGTATTCACATAACATTAGCTTGTTATGTTTAAGGGACTACTACATTTGTTACACACATATGTATACATACACACATGCATAACTACATATATATGTATATGTGTGTAATTATATAACATTTACATATCGGTTACAAAAGTATGTTCATGTATTTCTCAGTCAACTGTGTTTTATTTGTCTTTAAGGTTGGGAACCGAGAGTCACTAGTGGACAATACGAGTGTCAAACATAAGCTACAGAACCTGGAAGACAGAGGTGAGAGAATACACTGTTTCTCCCAGAATGAAGTGAAATTCATCCAGACTGGTACTCAGATCACAGCAGACACAAACGCTTTGCAGGGGCACTGCTGCCAGGCCTCAAGGTGAGCAGGGCAAGTTACCTTGCCAGCTCCAAAGGGTCCATGAAGTCAAAGGGAGAAACTGGGGCTCTGGCCCGCAGCCAGCCCCACAGGGGCCACGGAAGGGACAGCCTGGGACCTGGCTCCCATCCAGCCCTCTCCTGCCCAGCCACTCCTGGTGACCTGCTGCCAGAGGGCGTTCTCATCCCCACATCTGCAGGTCACTTGCAGTTTGTAAGAAATATCCTAGGCAGTTTTTCTTATTTTCTCATAGTTACAGTGGTAGGCAAGTTTCCAGGTGACATCATACAGCCACCTTTATATGATAACATCTAGCTATAATGTTAACATATTAATGTAATGAACGAGTATAACACCTAGGCATTCCTTTGTGTGTGTGTGTTTAAGATTTGTCTATTTGAAAGGCTTGGTTAGAGGGAGCCATCTTCCATCTGTTATCTTAAATGTCTTTAAAAGTTTTTTAAACTTTTAACTAATACATAAAATTAGATGTGTATATATATATATAATAACAAAAATTACACATATGTGTGAAATACTGTGTGATGTCTCATTCCCCGCAGATAGTTCGAGTTCTAATCTGGGGAGTATCTGGCCTGGTTTCCGCCGATGGCTGTGCTGACTCACACTCCCAACCATAAACCCGAGGTTTCCTTTTCTCCGCCTTCTCACCTGTCCTCGCTGCCTTTTCTCTGTTCGATGTTGGCCATGCTAACTGGATGCAGTGACATGCCATGGTGTCTGCATTTCCCTGGTTATTAACAGTGTTGAGAGTATTGTCGGTATACCCGTTGGCATTTGAATGTCTTTCTTTGAAAAATGTCTTTTTAGATTTGTTTCCTTTTTAAAAAGATTAACTTACTTAGTTATTTGCTGTGTTGAAAGAGTTACAGGGAGATGGGGAGAGTCAGAGAAAAAGCATCTTTCTATTTTCTAGGTCACTCATCAAATGACCACACCGGCCAGGACCAGGCCAGGCTGAAGCCAGGAACCTCACCCAGCACTCGAACATGGGAGCAGGGGCCCAAGCATTGGAGCCACTCTTCTGCCTTCCCATGCACTGTAACAGGAAATATTTATCTTACTTTTCTCTTCTTTTGAAAAAAGACTTATTTATTTTTATTAGAAAGTCAGATTTACAGAGAGAAGGAAAGACAGAAGAATCTTCCAACTGGCGGTACACTTCCCAAGTGGCTGTAATGGCTGGAGCTGAGCTGATCTGCAGCCAGGAGCCAGGAGCCAGGAGCTTCTTCCAGGTCCCCCACGCGGGTGCAGGGTCCCAAAGCTTTGGGCCATCCTCGACTGCTTTCCCAGACCACAAGCAGGGAGCTGGATGGGAAGTGGAGCAGCTGGGACATGAACTGGTGCCCATATAGGATCCTGATGCTTAGAAGGAGAGGAGTTAGCCACTAGGCTGCCATGCCAACTAGGCTGCTGTGCCAAGCCCCCATTATTTTTAAGAGTGTAATGGTTCAGTAGCTTCTAACTATTTTTTAAATCAGTTTGCATTGATTTTTTTTCAGTGAAAGAGGCTCATTTAAATTTTTGCACACAAATATCTAGTTATATGAGTTTCATTTGCCCACAGTCTCTTAGTAACGTTGCCAATAAAAAAAGACTCTGGTGAGTTTTCTTTTTTTTTAATTTTAAATTTCCTTTTTACTATTGTTTATATAGTTGAAAGGGATGCCCAAGTGGGCCTCTGATTAGGGTGGGAGGGTTCAGGTATGGGGGAGGGTGAGTGGGACATATCTTTTAATGTTTTTTTTTTCTTCCTGTGTCAGCAGGGGAGGAGGGGGAAAGTACCATTCCTTGCTGTCAAACTCCATCAGCACCCAGGAATTGCAGACGGTTCTTTGATGATCCAGGGTCAGACGTGGCCTGTCTCGTGCACAAGCCAACACACATGCTAGTGAATGCATCTACCTGGTCAGTGCTACACAGCCCCATCTCTCATGCAAACGGACACATGCTACAGCCTAACCAGGCCAGCTAAGCCTGCCACAGGCCCAGTCTCCTGTACACCAGCAGGTGCCATGGCCTAGTTGGGGCAACCTCCAAAAACCTCACCAGGCCTGTATCCAATCCCGGTTTTTGTGTGTTGCTGGCTTGTGCTGCAGCCTAGCCTGGTCTGTCCTGCATCCCGTCTGGCTCTTGAGCACACTCATGGGTGCTACATGTTAGCTCAGCCCGATTCACCCCAGACCTAGCCCGCACACATGCCAGTGGGTGCTACCACCTTGCCCAGATTGGTCTTCCAACAGCCCTGCCATTGTCCTCACCAGTGAGAGCTGCAGCCTAGCAGAGGAGTACCCACAGTTTCCCTGCCAGATCCACTCCCAGACACAGATCTTGTACTTGCCAGTGGTTACTACAATCGAGCCTGTTATGGCTTGCGCCCAGTCCCAGCACTTGTCAGTGGGGTGGCAGCCTAGTTCAGCCTGGCCTGGCCCACTCCCAACCTGCATATGAACTGGGGGGTGTTATGCTTCAACCCGGCTGCGCCTGAGCCCCATCTTGACTCTCGTTTGTGCCAGTATATGTCGTGGACTGGCCCAGTCTGGCCTGCCCCTAGCTCTGGCTTTCACACTAACTACTAGGAGTTGCACCGTAGCAGAGGAGTTCTTCAATTCCCATCAGACCTATTTTTGTATCCCCAGATCTTAATCTCACATGTGTGGGGGCTGCTGCGGCCCCACTTGATAGAGCTGGCTCCTGGTCCCGGCACTGAATAGTGGGTATTGTAGCCTAGCATGGCCCATCCCACAGCCATTCAGGTTCTTGCAAGTGCCAGTGGATGCTGGAGCATAGCCCAGTCTGCTCTGCCCCCAAACTTAGCCCACATGCATGCCAAAGCATGCTGCAGGCTTGCTCAGCCCAATCCAACCCCCAGCTCTGGCTCTTGTCACTCCCCAGTGGTAGCTTCAGCCCAACAAAGGAGTCCCCAAAGTTCTCCTACCAGAACCTTTCTTAGCCCTGGATCTTGTGCATGCTGGCAGGTGCTTCAACCCAACCTAGTGTGGCCTACCTGCAGTCTCAGCTCTTGTTGGTGGGTGTTGCAGTCTAGCCCAACTGGGTACATTCCACACCCTGCCCTGGCTGAGCTAGTCTGAAGAGTCTTCCAGGTCTCCCACGCGGGTGCAGGGTCCCAAGGCTTTGGGCCGACCTTGACTGCTTTCCCAGGCCATGAACAGGGAGCTGGATGGGAAGCAGGGTTGCTGGGACATGAACAAGAAAGCCCACATGGAATCCCACCACGTGCAAGGCAAGGACTTTAGCCGCTAGGATACCGTGCAGACCCTAGTTTTGCTCTTGTTGCCCATGCTTTAAAGGGGTCTTATCCAAGGAATCATTGTCTAGCCAAATATTTGTGTATTTCACCTACATTTTTTTTCCTAATGCTTTCATAGTTCAGGGCTTAGATTTAGGACTTTGGTTTTAGTACATGAAGAGAGGTAGGACTCTCATTCTGCGTTCCTTGTGTTAGCACCATTTATTGGAAAGACCACCATTTCTGTAATGTATGTTCTTGGCACTTTGTCAGCAGTCAGTGGACTACATATATGTGAGTTTATTTCTGAGTTCCCTTTTTGGTTGACTTATGTGTTTGTATGTCAGTACCATACTGATTTAATTACTGTAGCTTTGTAGTGCTGTTTGAAATAGGGTGCTATGATACACCTGCTTGATTTGTGGAGGAGGAAAGAGAGGGGGATGCTTTGTATTTGTTTGGTTATTTTGGGATATTTCAATTTCATATGAATTCTAGAATTGTGTTTTTCTAATTCTGTATAGAATGTCCTTGGTATATTGATAGGGACTTGCTGAATCTAGATTTCTTTGAGTTGTATGGATACTCTAATGACATTGATTCTTCCAATACACATTTGTGTGTGTGTGTGTGTGTGTGTGTTGGTTATTTCTTCCATCATTGTTTTATAATTTCCATTGTAGAGATCTTTCACATTTTGGGGTGAAGTTACTCCTGGGACTGTCATTGTGGCATAGCTGATTAAGTCACTGCCTGTGACTCCAGGATTCTATGTGGGCACCAGTTCAAGTTGCAGCTGCTTTACTTCTGACCCAGCTCCCTGGGAATAGCCTGGGAAGGCAACAGAAGATGGCCCAAGTCCTTGGGACCCTGCACCCACGTGATGTAGAAGAAGTACTTGGCTTCAGCTTGGCCCAGCCTTGGCCTCTGTAGCCATGTGAGAAGTGAGCCTGTGGATGGAAGATTAATCTGTCTGTCTGTCTGTCTGTCTCTCTTTGTAACTCTACCTTTCAGGTAAATAAATAAATATTTTTAAGATTTATTTATTTTTTATTGGAAAGTCAGATACACATAGAGGAGGAGAGACAGGAAGATCCTCCATCTGATGGTTCACTCCCCAAGTGACCGCAACGGCCAGTGCTGCGCCAACCCGAAGCCAGGAGCCTAGAACCTCCTCCAGGTCTCCCATGTGGGTGCAGGGTCCCAACACTTTGGGCCATCCTCGACTGCTTTCCCAGGCCACAAGCAGGGAGCTGGATGGGAAGCGGAGCTGCTGGGATTAGAACCAGCGGCCATATGGGATCCTGATGTGGTCAGGGTGAGGACTTTAGCCGCTAGGCCATGCCGCTGGGCCCAATAAATAAATCTTTAAAAACATGTACTCCTAGGTATTTAAAGTTTTTAGTTATTGTGAATGGGATTGTTTCATGATTTTTCCTAAAATCACTGTTGGTATATTAAAACACTATTGTTTTTGCATGTTGATTTTCTAACTTATGAATCAACTGAATGGGTGGATCAACTAACTTGTCATGGAGTGTTTAGGCTCTTCTGTATGCAAGTCATGTCATCTATAAACACTATTTCTTCCTTTCCAATTTCAATGTTCTTTTTCTGTTTTTCTTCCCTAGTTGCTTTAACTCTTGCAGCATTATTAGAGTGTGGAAAATGGACATCCTGTTTTTCTCAATTTGAAGGGAAATGTTTTTGAGTTTTGTCCCATTCAATGTAATTTTGGCTGTGTGTGTGTCATATACCATCTTTGTTATAGTTTTGAAGGTTGTTTCTTTACCTAATTTTTTAGTGAGTTTTTATCACAAAGAGACACTGAATTGCAAGAGCTTTTCTGCTCTGTTGAGGTCTCACGGCTTTTGTTGATTTGATTGATGTGATTATTACCTGATGTGTAAATATTGAGCCACACTGGGATAAATTCCACTCAGTTACGACGTATGATCTTAATGCAGTGTTGGGTGTCTGGTGTCACTGTTGGCTTGAGCAGGCTCATCAAGGATCCTGGTGTGCAGTCTCCTGTCGGTGTTGTAGCTTTGTTTGAGTTTGGCATCAGAGTAACTTGGCCCTCATGAAAGGAGTTTGAGAGTTCTGAACTTCTCAGCATTTTGGAATAGTTGGAGGAGTGTTAGAGATAATGCTGTTTTAACTAGTTTGTAGAATTCTGTTATGAAACCTTCAGGCCCTGGAACTCTGAAATTTCTCACTGTCACTTGTGGTGGGTCTTTCTGGATACTCTACATATTGATTTATTTTGCATAGGTTTTGTTTATCCAGGAATTCTTCCATTCCCTCCAGGTTTTCCAATTGATGAGCATGTTCACAACCGTTTCTTAGGATCCTTGCGGATGTGTGGTATCCGTGGTAGCGGTGCCTTTCTCATCTCCAGTTGCTTTTCTCCTACAGCTTGTTTTTGCTTTTCTCACCCCTGCATCACTAGTTTAACCTCTTTCCAGTTATTTTGTGCGTTTACTGTGATAAACTTCCTGCTTCCAAGGAATTTTTGTTCACTTCTCAATTTATTGGATGGCCCATTGGTCGCGCAGGTGCATGCTGTCCCATTTCTCAGTTTTCCATGTTTCTTGATGTTGATTTCTAGTGTTATTCCTCTGTCACCTGAGAAGATACATGGTATGACTTCAGTTTCTCAAAATGTGCTGAGACTCTGTGGCCTGTCCCAGCCTAGAAAACATTCGTCCCCCTACGTGTGCTGAAGGAAAACGGTGTCTTCCACCTGCCAGATGAAAAGCTCTCTGAGTGGCTAGAAGGTCAGTTTGCTTTAAACCTTGTATCAATGCCTAGGGATCTGTGCAGGGCATTGAGTCTTTTTTTATTTTTAATTTTATTTGATTTTTAAAATGATTTGGTCTACCTGTATGTTTCAACTGGGAAACTGAACCCATTACATTCAAGGTTAATGCTGGTAGACAAAAACAAATCCCTGCTGTTTTGGTGGCTGATTTAAATGTTCTTTTCTGCTTCTCCTGTCCTTCACCCTTGCACTCTGGGAGCTTTCTGTGTGCGAAGCCTGGGCTCTCTCCCACTTTTGTTTGGTGCATCTGTTCTGTTAGGGAATTTGGTACCAGCCTGTGTTTTCATGGTGGCTATATTTTTATTTTTAAAGATTTATTTTTTATTGGAAAGGCAGATTTACAGGGAGGATGAGAGACAGAGAGAACAATCTTTCACCCTCTGGACAGTAGGACAAAAGGACAGTCCTCACTCAGATAATGTGTGCAGGCAATCTCAAAAGGGACAATTTTCCCACCTGGCTGGGGTTACATTTTCCTTCTAGCATAAGGAGTGTAGCTATAGTATGTGTGGTGAGCCCCTTATGGTGGTTAAGGACACCTGGTACCTGATGCAAAGTGAGGCTTAGCTGCAGGATGCAGAGCAGGTGTGCTGAGGCTTTGGCCATGTGGAAACAGCCTGGAGAAGATGGAAGTGCGGATGGCTAGGGTGTTGGCAGTATTCAGCTTCCTGTCCCTCACTGCCTGCCTGCTTTGCCCATGTCAAGTAAGTCTAATTGACTAAATCTATTGACTTGGTAATACTTTGTGTATAAAATTTCATTTCCAGAAGTTCTAGTAGATCATTTTCAAGTCCATGTCTTTTGCTTCTGCTTCTAAATCTGCTTGTATTTTATTGCTTTAAAGACAATGTTGATCACATTTCCCATGGTTACTATTTCTCAATGTGCAATTCGTGGATCTACTTCTGCTTTTTCTCACTCTTGGTATCCTATTTCCTGGTGTACCTAATCTTTCATACAGATTATTTTGCAAGTTTGTATATAGCAATAAATGTGGAGGTCTCAGAAAACTAACCTCTCTGGAGAGGATTTACCTCTTCCCTACCCACCTGCGACCCCCTCATTCATGCTCAGGACTTGAAATTAATTCCCTTAAACTATGATCCCAAGGACCCAGCACAGTGGCCTAGTGGCTAAATCCTTGCCTGGAAGTCACCAGGATCCCATATGGGTGCCACTGCGTGTCTGCTGCTCCACTGCCCATCCAGCTCCCTGCTTGCAGCCTGGGAAAGCACTATAGGATGGCCCAAAGCCTGGGGACACAGAAAAAGCTCCTAACTCCTGGCTTCGCATCAACTCTGCTCCGGCCATTGTCACTTTATCAGCAGATGGAGGATCTTCCTATTTTTCCTTCTCTGTATAGATCTGCCTTTACAAAGAAAAATCTTTAAAAATACAGCTATATAATCTCGGGCTGGAAGGGTATATGAGGACTCTACTGTGTCTCATTTATTCTAACTGATGTCCAGTGGAAACTTTTGGGAGTGTGTCTGCTAGTAGCTTCTCAACTTCCAGCAGACACAGGGCTCTGATGTCTGACCCTCTCATAAACGTCACTTCCAAATGTGTTCAGGTCACAGAGCCCACAAAAGCAGCTCTCAGGTTTTATCGCATGAGGTTCTTTTTTGTCCCGTCAGTTTTTGCCAGATACTGTTTTGCCAGCTTTTCAGTTGCTAAGCAAGATGCTTTAAATTTAGCTTTACTGCTTATCAGTGAGAGTAGATCCAAATAATTAAGCCTGACTTGACTAGAAATGAGATGTCACATCTCAATATCTTAAAGCAATAGAAAAAGTAATGGTGATTTTGAGTATCATAGTAATGTTGCTATGAAGTTAGAAAATCAGGTGGAAGTAAGTACTGTGTACCCTTGAATTTTCTTCCATTGAGATTCAGTTGAAGAAAAATCCATGGAGATGGTTTGCTTTGATTGATTTGAGATCATCTGCAACAGTGGGTGAAAAGTTCTGGCAAAGTGCAATTGAAATAGAAGTTTGGTGCAAAAGAAAAAGCCCTAAAATCCATGAACCCAGTGGTCTTCAAGTTTTTGAAAAAAATTACAAAAAACTGCAGAGATTTCAAGTGTTTTTTTGCACTTGCACTTAATTTCCATTTTTTCCCATTGGTGTCTTGAAGTGCACTCACACAAAAATTGTTGTAGACTCTTCCCCTGCCAACCTATCAAAACTGTTGGGAAAAAAATAAGGTTTTTGGTTTAAAAGTACATTGACTTAGAGTGTTCCTTTTTATCTTTAATTTTTTAAAAAAAGATTTATTCATTTTATTACAGCCCAAGGTCCAAAGGGCAGACTGCCAGCATGCGCCTCCCTTTTCCATGGCTGGTAAGTCTAGAGCTGCTTCTTGGCTTCTGTTTTATTTAATTACTTTTTAAAAGATTTATTTATTTTTATTGCAAAGTCAGATACACAGAGAGGAGGAGAGACAGGGAGGAAGATCTTCCATCCAATGATTCACTCCCCAAGTGAGCCGCAATGGCCGGTGCACGCCAATCCGAAGCCGGGAACCAGGAACCTCTTCCAGGTCTCCCATGCGGGTGCAGGGTCCCAAAGCATTGGGCCATCCTCAACTGATTTCCCGGGCCACAAGCAGGTAGCTGGATGGGAAGTGGAGCTGCTGGGATTAGAACTGGCGCCCATATCGGATCCCGGGGCTTTCAAGGCGAGGACTTTAGCCACTAGGCCACACCACCGGGCCCTTTATCCATAATTTGTCTTTGTTATTGCCATGAGAAAAGTTTTGGCTGAGTCATAAACAGTACCTACTCGTGCAATAAAGGAACTGATCAAACTTGCAGCGATAGTTTGTACATAAGGAGACTGCTGATCTTTGGCTTCATGGTAATAGAGCTATGGTGAGTCACTGGCTTAGAGAAGCCTTCGGACAAGGCCAGCAGTCATGCATCACAGCATGTGGCCGGATATGGGGGAGAGAGTTGGAGAAGGATTTTTTAAGTAATTGTCTACTATTTGAGCAGTTTAGGTCCATAAAGAGTGACTCGTCCAGTCTGGGATGCCTAGATTTAAATTAGAGAAAAATAAAGAGGAGCATGTTGAGAAATGCCGGCTCTGTTACCCTCTTGTTGTGTCACTTTGCTGGCAAGGACAAAAGGAACTATTCAGCTATTTTCCCATAACAATGTTAACATTGTATAAAGAATATATGTGGAAAGGAAATATTTGTGAACCTGTACTTTTCATACTGTCTATATGAGCACTTGATGCTGTTTGAGGATTTGATTAGTCATTTCTGAGCCTGGGTTATGAGTATGTCTTTTGGTACAATATTACATATTGATATGTACATTATATGTGCGTAGGTCAAACCAGCAGCATAGCGGTCCCTAAACTAAGGGACCTACAGATAAGCCATCCTATTCTTAGATTTCAAATTTGAGAAATATTCACTTAATATGTATGGAATCCAATTTCTGATTAATACTTTGCAAGTGGATCCACAGATGGCAACAACAATGCTGCATTCTGCATGCCAAGTGTTACACCAAGCACACTATCACTGACTTTCAGAAGGTAGGAATCAGTGATCCTATTCAACAGATGAGAAACAAAGGCACAGAGAAGTTTCTTGACAAATACATGAAGTGCTCATAACTCATTTTGGCTCATGGAAAAGCTGTAACTCGATTCCTACTTCACATAGCAGAAACACCAAAACTAGGGAACCTAAGGTAAAGCGCCAGGGTAGGGGAGGTCGTGGGGAGGGATGTTGGGTGGCAAAGTCCAGGCTTCACATTTTGTTTTGCTACTTGCTAAAGGCATGTGATTAAGTTAGTTCCTGCTACTATTATGGTTAAACTGTTTAAAATATCATCCCTAGGCAAATGTTGGCAGAGATTAAGATGATGCTGGAGGACTCCTGTAGCCCATATCATGGGGTCTGGATTCCAATGCCGCTTCAACTGCGGGCTCTAAACTTCATCTTTTTTTGCTTGTGTTTTTTGTTTTTATTAAATTTATTCATTAATTACATTGTGTTGTAATTTCATAGGAACTGGGATTCTCCCCACACTTCCCCACATCCTACTCCCATGGTGGGTTCCTCCACCTTGTTGCGTAACCATAGTTCAAGTTCAGTTGAGATTCCCTCTTAGCAAGCATATGCCAAGTATACTAACTTCATCTTAATGAACCCTGGAAGTAACCAAGTGATAATCTGAACAGCTAGGTTCCTGCCATCCGCATACACCTGGGGATGGATATCTGACAGCTGCCTTTGGTCTGACCTAGCCCATGCTGTGGCAGGCATTTTGAGATCAAATCGGTTAATAGAAAATCTTTCTCTATTCTCTTACTCTACTCTCTTTTTTGTAAAGTTTTATTTAACTGGAATACATTCCTTGTATTTTACTTAAAGTTAAGAGCATAATGAGATTTCCCAACCTGTCTAGCCTTCTGCCACACTCTCGCCCTTTCTCCTCCTTCCTTTATAATTTTTGTTTAACTTTTCACTGCAGCATACTTTGAGTTTATAACCACAAGTTTAATCCTCCATTAAAGAATTCCACAAGTAGTAAGTAGAAAAACCACTATTTCTCAAGAGTACAGATGAGGGTTATAAACATTAATCAAATCTCAAGGTGTCAGTTTCAGTCATATTCCACTTCTGTACTCTGTATTAGCTAACAAACAGGAAGGAAACCATTTGTCTTTGGGGGACTGGTTTATTTCAGTCAGTATAAGAGGAAAGTGTCTACTTGCCTCCATTCTTTCAAATAAATAATAAAATTTAAAACAGCCATCCTTCTTGATCAGTCATCCCTTCCCATGGGAGAAATATACTAAGACTTCTTGTGTGTGTGTGTGAGGGAGAGAGAGAGAGAGAGAAGATCCTCTTAAAATATCTATTTCCATCTCATCAGAAACCAGGGAGTTGGAGTAAATGAGGCACTTGGAATGCTGACGGAAAGGTACTGAGGGGAGCTAAGTAACTTGGGAGTGATGTATAGGAGGAAAGCATTTGCCAGCATCCTCTCCGACGTCTTACAGGACTGAAAATTATTCAATAGCGTAAAACTATCAATAAGTGCTGACTATAAATTTTGGTTTGTGGAAAGAGCCAGAGACTGAAATCACATTGTCTAACCTCAAAGAACTCCAAAAACATGACTGTAATTCTCAGTTGCAGTCTACTGAGAGTTGGGTAGGAGAAGCGAGGCCAGTTCCCTGAAGCCTTGGAAAGATTGACTGTGTGATGCCATGTTTTCTATTGCAGAAAACAATGCACAAGTCCCCTACCAATGCCAAGCGGACATCAACAAATCAAATATTCTGAATGTATGTTTTTGCTTAGTTCCCTGGTAATCTTACCTTAAGAACAAGGTCTACTGCAGTCACTGGGCAGCTTTTTCTTTTTTTCAGTCAAGCAAAATGAAGGAATTGTTGGAATATCATGCTTTGCTGCCAGAAACTCTCAATAAGATGAACAGTTCCAGTGAAATACATTGCCAGAGGGATTGTGTCTGCTATCATTTGAACAACTGTTGAACTAATTACCTGCAGATGTGCAGGAAATCATGTGCAAAACCATGCTGTACTCACTTGCTACTATTTTACATGTAAACACATTCTATGGCTTGTCAGGATCTTTAACCGTAAACATTTGAGTGACAAATCTCCAAAAGGACCCGGAGCAGTAGCCTATTGACTAAAGTCGACACATTTGCAAGTGCCAGGATCCCACAGGGCTGCTCGCTTACTTGTATCCCGGCTGCTCCACGTCCCATCCAGCTTCTTGCTTGTGACCTGGGGAAGCAGTCAAGGCCAGCCCAAAGCCTTGCGACCCTGTACTGGCATGGGAGACCTAGAAGCTCCTGGCTCAGCTCCAACTCTTGCAATCACTTGGAGTGGCTCAGCAAATGAAAGATTTTTCTGTCTCCTCATCCTCTCTGTAAATCTGACTTTACAGTAAGAATATTTTTTTAAAGATTTATTTATTTTTTTGGGGAAGCCAGACATGTAGAAAGGAGAGAAGACAATCTTCTCTCCAATGATTCCCTCCGCAAAGTTTTCCATCATTTAGGGACCAAGTGATTTCTAGAAAAGCCATAATGTTGAGAGTACTTCCGAAGTTATTTACTGTTACGGCATGGTAGAGAAACTGACACGTGCGTTGGACTAGACTAGACGTTAATTTGTCAGCATTGACCAGCAACATTCCTCGTGTAGACAAACGTTGGAGTAATGCTCAAACGCTCAATACCGAGATAGGAGAAGATCAGACAAGGATGAATGTCTGGTGCTTCTTTGCCTCGTGGAGGTGTTTGAGGAAGTAGGAAGTGGGATGCTTCACAAAGTCCGTAAAAATGGAGTCAAAAGAGAAGTTTCCATGCAGACTTGAAATCCATACGTTGGCTTTCATGATCATTCTCCACAAACATTTTAAAGACTGGTTGAAAGAGACAGTGTATGTGAGTTCTATAGCTCACCAATGTTAGGAAAAGTACAGCTGTTACTGGTTAAGTACCCAACTTGTGAGAATTCCATAATTTTTAGCTTGTATTTTCTGCCTTCTGGCTAGATGTGTTTTGGATTTTTATTCTTTGGACAGCTGTGGGTAAAAAGTGGGAAATTGATCAAATTAGACAATGGACCTACTTATTAGCTCTAGAGGAAGTCTAACTACAATGAAAATTAGACTTGTGGATTATTTGAGTTACAATTCCCTCACTTCTTTTTATGAAGTACGTTGCATTACGTGACAGTTTCATAGGCTCTGGGATTCCCACAACCCCTCCCCATGCCATCCCCCCATGGTGGATTGTTCCACCTTGTTGCAGTATTACAGTTCAAATTAAGTCAAGATTCTTTTGTAGCAACCATGTAGTTTGCATAGTGTCCAGCATCTTATTGTCCAGATAAACTCCAGGTTTCTTGGGGAGACCATCTCTGGTCTGAAAATAGAGCTGGCAGAATATCATCCCAATCAATTAAAAGCCACAACAAAACATCAGCAACAATTTACAACATGATGGAGTTAATTGACATGGTATTGAGTAATCAGTACATTGAAATGCAAGTTCTTAACCACATCCTGTGAGTACTTCATTGGCATTTCAATTTTAGTTTATGCACGGAACCGGCTTCTATACACCTTAAAATGGCTATAGGGTACTATTCAGTTGTCTCGCGTCTATTTTCATTGGAGTATTTAGCAGTTTATAGTGTTAAAACATAATGTTGCTGAACTTGGCAGATTTTAGGATAGTCTAAACTGGCTTATAACTCTGACAAGGCATTTGTCAACAGTTGAGGTGCAGACCAGTTTTAGGAGGGATGTGCAGAGAAATCTTCAATGCCTTAGTGAGGAGTAACCAATCTTTGTGTCCTCCCTAGTAAGGTATGTGTGAGTCCACGCCAACCATTTCCTCCTGGTTCTAAGCTTTCCTTGTTGTTCTCTATCCTAATTTTTTTTTATGGGGGGTCTCTGCAGCGACCCTGATGGTCCTTGCAGGAGAGGGTGGGGATCCAAAGTTGGAACTAAGTAAGGATCAGAGAAAGCTCCTCTCCCTAGTCCCAAAGGAAGTTTACTGTTCTTCTGTTTCTGCAGACTGCTCAGGGCTCCTGGCTGTTGTTCCGATGACCTTGGATCCTGTCAGGAAGGATTTGGGCTTCTTCCATCCCATGTGGGAGATCCAGATGGGGGTGTATGACCTCAGAATTCTCAGGCTCCGAAGGCACTCCAATTCCCTATGTTCTTCTTGGCGGTTGGGATGTAGTCCTTGGTGCCCGTAGTGATAGTCCTTGGTGAGGATGCAGGAGTCTACAGGGTTGGGATACAAGCCTCCTCCTGTCCACCTGCTCCACTCTGGGGTGCCCCCCTGCTCTGTGTGTACGACCTGTTAAGAGATTGTCAGGATCGCTCTTGATTCCCCCTATATGTCTTTGTAGTTTGAGTTACTTGTTCCATTCCTGACAGGTTATACTTCACGTCTTCCTCACGTTCTAAGCAGATGGAAGATTTCTCTGCTCTCCCACCCCATTTCCAAGTAGCATAGGGTCTTAAAAGTATATCTATCAGATCTTATAATTCTTTGATGTAGATCATAAGCAGTTTGACTCACATTGATTGTTGGTTCATTGGTTACATCACAATATCTTATTGCATGAGCTACAGACTGTTTGGGCTTGGAATAATACTACAATTTACAGGTACTGTTTTTCGAACTGGCATCATTTCATCTTACATTAAGGCAAATATGTGGTATCTAACTTTTTGGGATTGGCTCAGTTCCCTTAGCATTATGGTTTCCAGTTGGGCCTATTTGGCCACAAAGAACTGCATTTTGGTTTTTTTAATAGCTGAATAGTATTTCATGGAGTAGATGAACCATAGCTTTCTTACCCAGTCTTCTGCTGATGGGCATTTTGGTTGCTTCCATGTTTTTGCAATTACTGATTGTGCTGCTATGATCATAGGGATACATGTTGGTTTCTCATGAAACAGATGTTTTGGATGTATTGCTAGGAGTGCTATTGCTGGATCATACAGTATGTTGATTTTGAGTTGTGTGAATGTTCTCCATACTGAGAGTGCAATGGCCCGTGCTGCACCGATCGGAAGCCAGGTGCCTGCAGCTGCTTCCAGGTGTCCCATGTGGGTGCAGGGATCCAAGGCTTTGGGCTGTCTTTGACTGCTTTCCCAAGCCAAAAGAGGGGAGCTGGATGGAAAGTGGAGCTGCTGGGATTAGAACCAGCACCCATGCAGGATCCTGGAGCGTTCAAGGCAAAGACCTTAGCTGCTAGGCCACGCCGCCGAGCCCAGCTCTCTAATTTCATTTCAATGTTTTGTTTCTAGGTTAGTCTATAAGTTTGCTGATTTTATTTCTTTTTGAAATAACCTTTGTTTCACTGATCTTTCATGTTTTTCTCTTCATTTGCTGGTTTGATCTTTATTTCTTTACTAACTTTGAGATTTATTTTGTTCTGCCTTCTCTAGATACCCAAAATGCACCTAACCTGTTTGAAACCTTTCCATTTTTTTATGTAGGCATTTAATGCTTCAACCTTTACTTAGTATTTCTTTAGATGTCTTATGTAAGTTTTGAAATGCTGTATTTTCATTTCATTCAATTTTTAAGTTTTCTTTTGGATTTCTTCCACATTTCTTCTTTGGATTTCAGGATCATAATATTTAATCTGCAAATGGTTTTGTTTTCAAGATTTATTAGAAAGGCAGATGTTACAAAGAGAAGATTTTCTGTCCACTGGTTCACTCTCCAAATGGCTGCAATGGCCGGAGCTGAACCAATCCCAAGCCAAGAGCCAGGAGCTTCTTTGAGGTCTTCCACACGGGTGCAGGGTCCAAGCACGAGAACTATCCTCCACTGCTTTTGCAGGCCATAAGCTGAGGGCTAGATGGGAAGTGAGGCCCCTGGAACATGAACCAGTGCCCACATGGATGCCGGTGTGCAAGGTGGAAGATTAGCCTCTTGAGCCACAGGGCCGGCCCCTCAATCTATGGCTTCATATTACCAAATTTGTCTGGATTTATATTTTTGTGATTAGAAAAGATATGATGTACTTTTTGTTGTGGTTTAATATGTGGTCTTAGAGGAAGTTTAGTGTATTCAAGTACATATTCTAAAGCTATTGCAATGAATGCTGTGTCAGTGTCTGTATACCCTAGAACTGTGGTTTTTCTTTTTGTTTTTTGTTTTTGTTTTTCTTTTTGTTTTTGTTTTTTGTTTGTTTTTTTGTTTTTTGTTTTTTGTTTTTTTTTTTGCTTGACTGACAAGTTAGTTGATTCCTTAACTTCACTTTTCTTGATCTGGAGCTTGACTCTCCCTTTAGATATGTATGTGTTTTTTTAAAAGATTGCTTTTGTTACAAAATCAGATATACAGAGAGGAGGAGAGATGGAGGAAGATCTTCCGTCTGATGTTTACTCCCCAAGTGAGCACAATGGCCAGTGCTGCGCCGATGCAACCAGGAACCTCCTCCAGGTCCCCCACGCAGGTGCAGGGTCCCAAGGCATTGGGCTGTCCTCGACTGTTTTCCCAGAGCATAAGCAGGGAGCTGGATGGAAAGTGGAGCTGCTGGGATTAGAGCTGGCATCCATATGGGATCCCGGGGCATTCAAGGCGAGGACTTTAACACTAGGCCACACTGCCGGGCCCTCCCTTTAGATATAATAAGGCTTTTTAAGAAAATGACATGCTGTGGCATTGGATATATAGTACCCAATCTGTCCCATCTTATTGTTGAATTAATTCCTTGATCACTATCTGATGATCTTTGTATCTTTTTATAGCTTTTGGCTGAAGTGTATTTTGTCTAATGCACTACTCCTGCTTGCTTTAGGTTTCCACTTAGGTAGAACATTCTTTTCCATCTTTTCACCAGTGTGTGTCTTTACTAATGAGTTTCTTAAGGTACATATCCTTGGTTATTTTTTAATCCATTAAGCCAAACTCTATCTTACCTGGGAGTGTGGTCCATTGACTTTCAAAGCTGTTGCTAATAAGTAGTAACAGTAAGTAGCTGTTATTAGTAAGTAATCTATCCACTTAAAAATTAGTTGGTTTCTTCTGAGTATTCTTCATCCAGTTATGGGTGAGCTTCAAAGTTTTCCATTTTGGGCCCAGCACAATAGCGTAGTGGTTAAAGTCCTCACCTTTCACATGCCAAGATCCCATATGGGCACTGTTTCTAATCCCAGCGGCTCTGCTTCCCATCCAGCTCCCTGCTTGTGGCCTGGGAAAGCAGTCAAGGATGACCAGCAGCCTTGGGACCCTGCACCCACATGGGGGGCCCGCGCTCCTGGCTTCGGACTGACTGAGCTCCAGCCATTGCGGCCACTTGGAGTGAGCTATCGGATGGAAGAACTTCCGCTCTGTCTCTCCTCTCTGTATATCTGACTTTGTAATGAGAATAAATAGAAGTTTTGCATGTTCTCATAATGCTAGCCTGCTACCTTTTATTTGCTTCTGTCTGTACATTTCCCTCAAACAAGTGTTAGGAGGCCAGTTGATTCTGATGACTTTCCTGACTTTCACTCATCTTGGAGAATATTTAAGTTATAAAGGATAGTTCTACTCAGCCAAGTATTTTTGGCTGATAGGCTTACTTTTTCTTCACAACTTGAAATAAACCATTCAATTCCCTCTTGGCCTATAAAATTTCTGTTTGACAATGTTGTTCGTTTAGTGGAGGTCCCCTTGAAAACGACAGTGCTTTCCTTTTGAGAATGAACAATTGTTTGTACTTAAAAGAGCTGGACCACAATAGGTCAAGGGAACGTGGATCTTTTCTGATCCTGTCAATTGACATCCTATGGGCCTTCTGTACTTGGAGGTGTACTTATTAAGATCAGGGAAGTTCTGAGCTGTTTCATTGAATATACGGCATACTCTCTTCCTCTCAGGAATTCCAAGAAAGTGTTCATTTCAGTAAGGTCTCAAAGCTCTCGGGCTGCTTTCATTCCCTTTCTCACATTTTTTTAAAAGCTGGCTAGAAAATATTGAACCTGTCTTCAAGTTCAAATATTTTTTTAATTCTGTTGATCCTCATTTATCTTGACTTTCAACTATTTTCATTTTTAATTTTTCTTTAAGAAATACTTGATTTGCAAGGTAGATAAAGAGGGGGAGACAGATCCTCCATCTCAATGGCTGACATCAAGGCCTGGGCCACTGGATAGCCAGGAGCCTGGAGCTCTGTCCCTCTTGTAGATGACAGGGACCCAAGTACCTCTGCCCTCTTCTGCTGCCTCTGCAGACATATTAGCAGACATCTGGATCCAAGGTAGAATGGCCAAGACTTGAATCGGAGCTCATAGGAGATCAGTACACAGGCAGTAGCTCAGCCTGCTGCTCAAAAGAGCCAGTCCACAGTTGATTTTGTAACATCTGTTCAATTCCTCAAGGTCAGTCCTTGCCAAATTTCGCATATCATGCATTGATTTTCTAATTTCATTTTCTGTTGAAGTGTCTTATGTCTTTTTGAGTGTTCCACATCATTCTTTTTGGATTCTTTATTTTATTGGAAATGCAGGTTTACAGAGAGAAGCAGAGACACAGAAATATCTTCCATCCACTGGTTTATTCACCCAGTGTCCAGAATGGCCAGAGCTGAGCCAATCCAAAGCCAGGGGCTTCTTCCAGATCTCCCTCATGGGTGCACAGTCCCAAGGCTTTAGGCTATCCTCTACTGATTTCCCAGGCCACAAGCAGGGAGCTGGACGGGAAGCAAAACATCTGGTATTAGAACCAGTGTCCAAATGGGATCCCGGCATGGTGGAAGTGAGGACATTAGCTACTAGGCTACTGTACCAGACCCCTTAACTGCCAAGCTATTGCGCCAGACCTCTCCCATGTAAATTCTCAAATTTACTAGCATTCCTATGTATGCACCCTTAATTCTAATGTCGGTGTACACTAGGTATTAATGTTAAGCACTTCAACAATGTGGTAGTAGTATCTTATAGTATAAACAATTCTATATGTAAAACTTGCAAGGTTCATTTCTCAACATGCTTAAGCCTTTAGTATTTTGTCCGAGCTTTTCCATTCTACGATAGCCATACTTCTGTAGGACAATATTCTACAAGCAATTCTCTTCCTTAATAACCTGCTTATTTGCTCGATTTACATTTTGAAACAATCATGTAAGACTCCAAATTAAGACATTCTATAAATAAAAACATACCACATTTTCAATACTATTGCTTTCAGCAACTCTTACCCATTTCTCCCAATTTGTAGAAACATGTTTTAACAAAAACCTGCCTCAAAACCGGGAATGAGAAATTTTTCCAATAACCTTCTCGCTGATGAGGGAATTTTCCCTTCTCAAATGGCAGGTGAGAATCACAATGAGGACCTGAAGGAGCCCAAGGTCCTGAATTCGTTCCAAAGGGCAGACTGCAAGCATGCGCCTCCCTTTTGCATGTCTGGTAAGTCTGAAGCTGCTTCTTGGCTTCTGTTTTATTTTATTACTTTTTTAAAGATTTATTTATTTTTATTGCAAAGTCAGATATACAGAGAGGAGGAGAGACAGGGAGGAAGATCTTACATCCAATGATTCACTCCCCAACTGAGCCGCAACGGCTGGTGCGCGCCAATCTGAAGATGGGAACCAGGAACCTCCTCTGGGTCTCCCACGCGGGTGCAGGGTCCCAAAGCTTTGGGCCATCCTCGACTGCTTTCCCAGGCCACAAGTAGAGAGCTGGATGGAAAGTGGAGCTGCTGGGATTAGAACTGGCATCCATATGGGATCCCGGCACGTTCAAGGCGAGGATTTTATCCGCTAGGCCACACCACCGCCGGGTCCGCTTCTGTTTTATTGAATTCAAGAGAACCAAAAAATTTCTATTTGGCTGTTGTCTTAACTAATACATTCCTAGATAGTCTCTTATCTATAAGATGAAAATAACTTAAAAGGAGATGTTAAAACACTGTTGTTCTTTACAAGGAATCAGACTTCAATTCCATTGTCTTACAGGAAAATTCAGAAATTATACACATCATAACCAATTTCACTATCTAATTTCAAACTGTTTTTCCTGTAAGGCAAAATCTCACTTCTTTCTAAATAAGAACAAATAATTTAAAATCTGGACCAATTTCATGATTAGGAAACATTTTGACCAATGGACATAAATACTCATTTACTTTATGCTAAATTTGATGCCTCATATGCTATTTTATAATATTGTGAGATTACAATCAAATTATTTTAAATGACAAATATATTATCCAAGTTCTGTCTCAATCTTTGAAGGTTCTAGGGATCCTACTAGAACTTTCAAAGTCAGGAGACTTGGTTTCAAACTCTGAAGAATTGAGGTGTAAATTAAAGTACACTTAACATGTAACTGAATATGTGAATGGATACTGAATTTTAGACCTGATCAGTGCCAGGACAACACTGTAAGCTGAAGACTAAGCAGCAAGAAAACGGTATAGGAGCCTTAGCCCAGCAGAGGTGGGGAGTCGGGTCTGACCAAGTCCTGTTAGATGAGTTAGACCTCTCTCAAATTACGTACCAGGAGAGAGAAAGGGGGCCAGTCGTGGTCCGTCCCATCTTGTCTGTCAGTCATACACAGACCCAATTCTGAACAAGAACAACTAAATTCACGACACAGATAGAAGTCTTGTCTGGACAGAAGTAATAGGATTCTAACTGACTAAACAAACATGCACAATCACTACACACGTCAGAACAGACATAAAATTCAACCTTTTGTGACTTCCAACCTCTTCTTTGACATACTTCAACCAGGAAATGTTTCGTAAAGCAAGCACATAGGTTCATCTCGTGCTTAGCGTTAATTTAACCATGGATTTGGTCCACTGGTTACTTTTATGTATAACTGCTAGATGAAGTTACAGAACAAGTTTCCATTTTTTTCTTATGAATGTTACATCGCTTATGTCTTACCCTGTCCCTCCCAGCTAGGGGTTAGGGCTATGAGGTAGAGCTAGAGAGATTCAGGCCCTAAGGGTGGCCTGGGTGAGGTCAAGAGAAAGTGGAAAAGCAGATAAGGGCAAAGGTGAAAGTGGCTACAATGGAGAGGAGATCTGTGTGCTACCCAGTGAGGAGAGCAAATGGAGACCTTCAGACAGGGGGATGGGCCCGCCCTCGCAGCAAGACCAGGATCATGGGGTGATGGGATTATCATCCAGCCTTACATATGCCTGAGCCAATCTAGGAGCAAATGTACACCAAAAAGGCTGTCGGAGATCTCGCAAAAGAATCCTTTCATCTAAAGTTTTGCTAAAACTACAGCAAATAATTCCTTCTACTGTGCTGATCGTTGACATGGCTCAGAATAGGTTACATAGACAAGATTGGACAGAAAAACGTCTGCTGCAGCCCTTCTTCCTTCCTCATGGTTTGTTGGTAAAAGGGCAGGATTTTCCCAATCCAAGCGATTGAAAGAGGTGACCCACTTCTATGGCCCATAATGGCAGTCAATGGTGCTGAGGTAACCTTGAAGGGAGGCTGCCAGCCTGTTGCTATTTCTTCGAACCCATTCAAAATCCTTCATTCGGGCCCAGCGGCATGGCCTAGCAGCTAAAGTCCTTGCCTTTCACGTGCCGGGATCCCATATGGACACCGGTTCTAATCCCGGCAGCTCCACTTCCCATCCAGCTCTCTACTTGTGGCCTGGGAAAGCAGTCGAGGATGGCCCAAAGCTTTGGGACCCTGCACCCGCGTGGGAGACCTGGAAGAGGTTCCTGGTTCCCGGCATCGGATTGGCACGCACCAGCCCGTTGTGGCTCAGTTGGGGAGTGAATCATTGGATGGAAGATCTTCCTCTCTGTCTCTCCTCTATATATATCCGGCTTTCCAATAATAAAATCTTTAAAAAAAAAATCACTCATTCAAGAAGGGACAACAAGCTTTGCTGGTTCAGTCTTCACACCTAAAGGCTAGCTCTCTGACCCTGATCAATTGGCAGATCTAATTCAGAAGGTAAGTATAAGCTCTGGGCACCCCTCCAACAGACAAATGCACCCACTGGAGGGGACTGCCCTCCTGGACAAGGGCAGCCATAAGCATGAAAGAATTTGAAAATGTTCACACTTGAAACAATTTCTTAGGGCAATAATGAGCAAGTAGCCTTGGCCCAGGGAGAGTTAGGCTCGCTCCTGGCATGGCTTTAAGTCCCGCATTCCAGGAATCACACTTCACTGGGCAGTTCCCTTCAGGGATAACCCTAATGGGAAAGGCCTGGAGTACCTCACGCTGCCCAAACAGAATGCTTGCAACTGGCGCTGTGCTCTGACTCCCCTTGAGCTGGTGGTGGTTTCCTGCCCTCTGAGCTGCCCAGAAGCTCTGGTTGGGGCGGCTGAGGTGGGCCAGGGCCAATGTCCTGAGCATCAGTTTTGCTCTTCCCTTGCCAAGCATTGTGGGAAAATAAATTAACCAATGTTACCGACGGGTGCCAATCTGAACCGGGTCCCTCAGACCTTGAGTGCCTGAGCACCTAGAATTTCTAACCCTCGAAACTTCAGCATGTAATTTAGCGCCTTAAGCGCAGGATGATCAGGTTCCTCACCATTACTGCCCATGTTTAAGGACAGTAGAGGAGAGTGACCCTCGGATACCCAGTCGGGTTGTCTGGCCAAGGAGATCCTGTGCAGAGTTTTGGGTAATGCCCAAGTGTCACATTGGACAGAAACCGTCAGTCCTCACACAAGTTCACCCCAGAGCCATGCATCCAAGGCCATCTCTCAAAGCAGGAGATGAGAGGTTAGGTGCAGCATTGCCTTTTTCCCTATCACCTACCTTAACTTCAAGCTGTCAGGGGATACGACTGGAGATAAGCTGGGAATGGGTGGGGGTGTGTGACCACCTTAGTGCAGAGCTGTGGGGTGTCAAGGGTCACTTACGCAGAGTACACTATAGCTCGACAGGAGGATTACAGCACTCAAGGTGAGTCCCAAGAGAAGAAGGCGACCTGAAGAACCACAACTTGTGTGAGGATGTGCTTCACTCAGGAGGAGCGAGGAGGGGGCAGGGATAGAGGGGAGGAGCAGAATGGGGGGCCCCTCGGCGGGAGGAGAGGGGAGGAGCAGAGTGGGGAGCTGCCACAGGTGGAGGGCAGGGGAGCAAAGTGGGAGGTGGCCTTGGATGGAGGGGAGGGGAGCCAGGGAGCAGAGCAGAGTGGGGCCCCTCAGCGGGAGGGGAGGGGAGGGGAGTCTGGGAGCAGATCGGAGCAGACTGGGGTTGGCCCGCAGGAGGGGAGCTGCAGTTTGGAGGGGAGGTCACGGAGCTGAGCTGAGTGGGGGGCATCCCGCAAGGAGGGGGCTGGGGTCTCGCAGCAGACCAGAGCAGCAGAACAGCAGAGCAGCACAGTCCCTTCCAAGCAAGGCGCCCCCCCCCCGAGGAGGTGGCCAGGATCCAGGAGCAGAGCAACTGCAAGGGAGGGGATGGGAGCCAGGGAGCAGAGCAGAGTGGGGCCCCGTGGCTGCAGGGGAGGGGAGCCGGGGAGTGGATCTGAGCAGACTGGGGGGGGCGTGCGGGAGAAGAGCCCTGGAGGGGAGCCCCTGAGCAGAGCAGAGGGGTGGTCCTGTGAGTGGAGGGGAGCAGAGCCCCAGAACTGAGCAGAGTGGGTGGTCGCGGAGCAGAGCAGAGTCAGGGGGGATCCCGTAAGGAGGGGGCTGGTGTTGCACAGCTGAGCAGCAGAGCAGCAGAGCAGCAGAGCCACATTGGAGCAGGGCGGCATGGCAAGGTCTGTGGCAAGGGTTGTGGAGCTCAGTGGAGCAGAGCAGGAGAACAGAAGAGTAGAATAGCAGCAGAGCCCCTTCAGAGCGGGGCAGAACCACAAGGAGTGGGCCAGGGTCCTCCAGGAGAGCCGCTTCTGAGCCGGGAGGCCTCGCGAGGAGGGGGTGGGGTCGCTGAGCAGAGCAGCAGAGCAGCAGAGGCTCTTAGGAGCGGGGCGGCCCCCACCGAGGAAGTGGCCAGGGTCCAGGAGCAGAGCAGCAGAGCAGCAGAGCAGCAGAGCAGCAGAGCAGCAGAGGCCCTTCTGAGCAGGGAAGCCCCGCTAAGCCCCACCAAGGAATGCTTCACCCTTCTCCAGGGGCATCCTGGATTCAAGACTCTTTCTGCTGCAGACCACCTATGGACAATCAGCTGCCACTGATGTGCCACCTGAACCAAGAAACCCCAACAGCTGACGTGTGTTCTCCACAGAGGCTTTCTCACCAGGAGAGGTAGAGTAGCAGCATGCCTGGATGCCTTGTTGGTGCCAGCTGCTCTCTCAGCACGGAACAGCGAAAGTTGTGCCAGCAAGGGGGACAGTTACTTTCACCGGCCTGTTGAAGGAGCTGCCGAAGAAACTGGTAAGGGATGGAGCTGTGTGGTGCGGGTTTTGGTGGTTGGGGAGGGGTCCTAAAGTGTCAAGCCTCAGCCTGCGAGGCAGTTCAGCTGTATGGGTGCTGCTTCAAGAACTGACAGCATCCTCTGCAGTCCAGCTCCCTGCTGATGGTGCTAGGAGAGCAGCGGAGGATGCTGCAGGAGCTTGTGCTCCTGTGGCGCCTGTGGCCCTGTGCCCCTGTGGGACATGTGGAGGAAGCTTCTGGTGTCCGGGCTTCTCCTGGCCCAGCCACATCTGGCTCTGGTGGTGGTCCTTGGGGAAGTGAGCCAGCAGATGCAAGAAAGATTGCTCTCTCCCTCTCTGTTCCTTTGTGTTTCAAACAAAATATGACAGATCCAGGCAGGCACTCAGGCAAGAAGGAAGGAAGCAAAAAGAAAGCTGCTGTCCTGGGTGGTAGGGAGTGTGCTGTGTGCTGTGCTGTGGCTCTAGACTGCTTTTGTCTGCCAATGCAGACCCCAAGGGTGTGCGTAGGGCTTCTGTCCTGGGACTTCTGTGCAACCTCTCCAAAGCGTGTCCTTGAGAGTGAATTTCTCTTAGGCTGGGTTTGTTTCCCTTGTTTGTGCAGGAGAGCCTGGAGGAGCGTCCTGCAGTGAGTCTTGCTGTCCATGAGAGGGCGCATAAGCTGCCCTTTCTACCCCTGGTTGGCTGAGGCATTTTGAGCGCTAGAAGGTCCAGCCCCAACCATCCTAGTGTCAGGTGGGAATCCCGGACAGAATTCCTTTATATGTGTCCCTTGAAGATTGGGCTGCAAGGCCAAACAGCCTGCATACGAAGGATCAAGAGGGGGTGGAGGACGCTTGTGGCCTTGCATCAGGCCGGGTCACTGTGCTAGGAAGTGGCTGTCTGTTTTCACCAGCAAGGTAGAACCTAGAGCACAGGAAGAAAACTAAAAGCTGGAGTTCCACGTCACGGTCCCCAGAGGCCCTGTGGGACGTGGAGTCCCAACGTCAGCAAGCACACGAGCCCTATGGGAGCTGGAGTCCCATGTGAGCGTGCCCACAGACATTCTGGGTGCTGGAGTCCCACATCAGTGTGCCCTATGGCCCTGTGGGACCTGGAGTCCCATGTCTGCATGCCCACGGGATCTCTTTGACTTCGATCATAATTCAACATCCCCCAATCTCTGGGGAATCTGGAGTCCCACCTCAGCGTGGCCATGGACACTCTGAGACCTGGAGGTACACACCAGCTGACTACCAGTGATCTTTTGCAGATGAGGTCCCCGGAAACCTTTCCGGGATCCAGCAACAGAGGATCCTCCACACTGCTGGGGTCCAGCAGCAGAGGGCCTCCACCCTGCTGGGGTCCAGCAGCAGAGGGCCTTCCTCTGCTGCTGGTGTCCGGCAGCAGAGGACACTCTTTCCTGCTGGGGTCCAACAGCAGTGGACCCTCCTCTCTGCTGGGGTCCTGCCTCAGAGGACCCTCCACCCACCTGTTGTCCGGCAGCAGAGGACCCCACTCAGTGCTGGGGTCCGACAATAGTGGAGCCCCCTCCGGTGCAGGTGTCTGGTAGCAGAGGACACCCCTCTGCAGGGGTTTGGCAGCAGAGGATTCTTCTCTCTCCTGGGGTCTGGCACCAGGGGACCATCCTCTTCTGCTGGGGTCCAGCAGTAGAGCACCCACCACTACTGTTGGACCCCAGCAGAGAGGAAGCATCAGAGGACCCTCCTCTCTGCTGGGGTCTGGCAGCGGAGGACCCTCCTCCTGCTGTGGTCCAACACAAGAGGACCTTCCTCTCCTTCTGTGGTCTGACACCAGAGGACCCTTCTCTTCTGCGTGGTTCCGGCACAAGAGGAGCCTCCACCCTGCTGATGTTCGGCAGCAGAGAACCATCATCTGCTGCTGGACCACAGCATAGGGGAAGTTGCAGAGGACCCTCATTCCCTACTGGACCCCAAAGAGAGGACACAGCAGAGGACCCTCCTCTTCTACTGGCGTCCTGCAGCAGAGGACCCTCCTCCCTGCTGTGTTCCGGCAGAAGAGGACTCTCAACTACTGCTCGGGTCCGGCACCAGAGGATCCTCTTCTGCTGTTGGGGTTTGGCAGCAGACAATCCTCTTCCCTGCCTGTATCCGGAAGAAAAGGACCCTCCTCCCTGCTGTGGTCCGGCAGCAGAGGAACCTCCTATGCTCTTGGAGTCCGGTACCAGAGGACCCTCCTCTGCTGCTGTTTTCTGGTACCAGAGGACCCCCCTCTGCTGCTGGGGTATGGCACTAGAAGACCCCCCTCTGCTGCTGGGGTCTGGCAGCAGAGGACCCTCCTTCTGCTGGGTTCCGGCAGCAGAGGACCCAACTCCCTACTGGGATCCGGCAGCAGAGGACACTCTTCCCTGCTGCAGTCTGGCAGCAGAGGACCTTCCTCTGCTCTTGGTGTCAGGCACAAAAGGACCCCCATCTGCTGCTTGGGTCCAGCAAAAAAGAACCCTCTATGATCTTAGGCCCGGCACCAGAGGACACCCCTCTCTGTTGGAGTACACCACCAGAGGTGCCTCGTCTCTGCTGGGGTGGATCAGCAGAAAATCCTCCTCTCTGTCTGGGTCCGGCAGTAGAGGATCCTACACTGCTGCTGCGTCTGACAGCAGGGGACCCTCTTCTTCTGCTGGACCCCAGCAGAGAGGAAGCAGCAGAGAACCATCCTCTCTGCTGGTGTCTAGTGTTGCGCGCCTCTGACCAGCAGAGAATAAGACGCAAACACCAAAGTTCTTCTCTAATCACACTTTATTGGAGCGCAGCTTGGTTGAAGGCAAGATGGTGGTGAGGGACCCCGGGAGAACAAAGCAGGCAGCTTATATGGACCCCTAGAGAGGCGTGTCTATGGCTCAGTGACTAGTCATACAGGGATAGGACGATGAGTCAGAGTAGGATAGGTCACTACTGTTGCTAGGCAGATCAGGCAAAAGCCGCGCCAAAGCAGAGTTGTTTACTCTGTCCCCATCGCCATCTTGTAATGGCGATTGACGGTGCTTAACAGTCTAGCATGAGAGGACCCATCTCTCTGCTGGGGTCCAGCAGAAAGGAAGCAGAAGAGGACCCTCCTCTCGGCTGGAGTCCCGTAGGAGAGGATCTTCCTCTTCTTTTGAGTTCAGCAGCAGAGGACCCTCCTCTCTGCTGCAGTGCAGCACCAGAGGAGCCTTGTCTTCTGCTGTGGTCCAGCAGCAGAGGAAACTCCTCTCTGCTGGGGTCCAGAAGTGGCGCACCCTCGTCTCTGCTGAGTTCTAGCACTAGAGGACCTTCTTCTCTGCTAGGATCCAGCACCAGATGACCATCCTCTCTGTTGGGGTCCAACATCAGAGGACCCTTCTCGATTCTGGAGTCCGGCAGTAGAGGACCCTCCTCTCTTTTTGGGTCTGCCAGCAGAGGACGCTCCTCCCTGCTGGGGTCCAGCAGCAGAGGACCTTCATCCATGCTGGAGAGCCTTGGATGAGCGTCCTGCACTGAGTGCTGGTGGCCACGAGAGGGCGCCCAAAGCCGCCATTCATTCTTTTCTTTTTTTCTTTTCTTTTCTTTTCCTTTTTTTTTTTTTTTTTTACAGGTTTATTTATTTTATTCCAAGGTCAGATATACAGAGAGGACGAGAGACAGAGAAGAAGATCTTCCGTCCGATGATTCACTCCCCAAGTGAGCCACAATGGCTGGTGCACGCCGATCCAAAGCCAGGAACCTGGAGCCTCTTCTGGGTCTCCCATGTGGGTGCAAGTTTCCAAAGCTTTGGGCCGTCCTCGACTGCTTTCCCAGGCCACAAGCAGGGATCTGGATGGGAAGTGGAGCAGCCGGGATTAGAACCGGTGACCATATGGGATCCCGGCTCGTCCAAGGCGAGGACTTTAGTTGCTAGGCTACGGCGCTGGGCCCCAAGCTGCCCTTTCTACCCCTGGTGGGTTCAGGCCTTCTGAGCTCTAGACAGTCCAACCCTAGCCATGCTAGGGTGAGGTGGGGGTCACAGCCAGTATTCTGGTACATGTGTTGTTGAAAGATCAGGGCTTCAAGGCCGAACAGCCCACATGCCAAAGCCCGGGAGGGGTGGAGGACGCTTGGGCCTAGCATCAGTTCGGGCCTCTGTGATAGGAAGTGTCAGGGTGCCTTTAAGAGCAAGGCACTTAAAGAACCCTGGGAGGTGGTGTCCTATGTCAGCATGCCCACAGGCCCTCTGAAAGCTGGAGTCCAACACCAGCATCTTGGAGGCCCTGAGAGCTGGAGTCCCGCACCTGCGTCTCACAGGCCCTCTGTGAGCTGGTGTTACACACCAGCCCACTGGGGTTGTACTGTGCCAGATGAGGTCCCGGGAAACCTTACTGCCACCCCCATTCCTTGCAGAACACCCTGAGATGCAGGCTCTGGGCGTTCTTTGGCAAGTGGAGCATCTCCCTGATGAGCTACCAAGAGGGCTTCATGGACTTTTATTTTTTTTCATTCCAAAGTCCAAGATACAGAGAGGAGGAGAGACAGAGAGGAAGATCTTCTGTCCGACGATTCACTCTCCAAGTGAGCTGCAACAGCCGGTCCCCTCGGGACCCACTCTGCTGGGGCCTCACCGAGAGGGTCCCCCTCAGAACCGCATCCTTCGCTGCTGGGGCCTCAACGAGAGGGTCACCCTCGGAACCCCCTCTGCTGGGGCCTCAGCGAGAGGGATAGCCGCAGCCCCACTCCCTCGATACTGGGATCTTAGAGTGAGGGAACCCCGAACCCCCCTCTCTCTCTGCTGCGGTCTCAGTGAGAGGGACCCTCGGCCCTCCTCTCTCTCTCTCTTTTTCTCTCTCTGCTGGGGCCTCAGCAAGAGGTTCCCGTCAGGACCCCCTCTGTGGGGGCTTCAGGGAGAGGGACCATCTGCTGCCCTCTCTCTCTGTTCTTCTCTGGTGGGAACTCAGCGCGAGGGTGCCACTTGTACCCCACCTCTCTCTCTGCTGGGGCCTCAGTGAGAGGGACTCACAACCACCCCCTTTCTCTCTCTCTCTCTGATGGGGCCTCAGCGAGAGGGACCCTCTGAGCCAGAGCCTCTATCTCTGCTTGGGCATCTGAGAGAGCGTCTCCCTCTGGACCCCGTCTGTTGCGGCCTAAGTGAGAGGGACCACCGGAACCCCCCTCCCTAGCTGCTGGGGCCTCAGTGACACGGACCACCAAGCACCCCTCCATCTCTGCTGGGGCCTCAGTGAGAGGGTCCCCCTTAGACACCCCCTCTCTCTGCTGGAGCCTCAGCGAGAAGGTATCCCTCGGGAGCCCCTCTCCTCGGGCCTCAGGAAGAGGCTCCCCCTCAGGACCCCCTCCGTCTCTGCTGGAGCCTCAGCGAGAGGGTCATCCTCTAGACCCCCTCTGCTGGGGCCTCATCGAGAGGAACTCCCTCAAGACACCCTCTGCTGGGGCCTCAGCGAGAGGGCTCCCCGGAGCCCCCTCCCTCGCTGCTGGGGCCTCAGCGAGAGGTTCCCCCTCGGGACTCCCTCTGCTGGGGCTTCAACTAGAGGGACCCTTGGCACCCTCCTCTCTCTTCTGTTGGGCCTCTGAAAGAAGTTAGCACTTGGACCCCCCCCCCTTCTCTCTGCTGGGGCCTCAGGGAGTGGGACACTCGGCCCTCTCTCTCTGTTGAGGCCTCAGCAAGAGGGTCCCTCTTGGGTCCCCCTCTGCTGGGGCCTCAGCGAGAGGGACACCCAAAGACCCTCTCCCTATCTGCTTTGATCTTAGCAAGTGGGTCCCCCTCGGACCCACCTCTCTCTGCCTTGGCCTTAGCGAGAGAGTCCCACTATGGACCCACTCTGCTAGGGCCTCAACGAGAGGGACCCCTGGCGCCCCCACCCTCTCTACAGGGGCCTCAGCAAGAGGGTCCCCCTCGGACTCCGCCTCTGTCTCTGTTGTGGCCTCAGCGAGAGGGTCCACACGGGACCCACTCTGCTGGGACCTCAGTGAGAGGTTCCCCCTCGGACCTGCTCTCTCTGCTTGGGCCTCAGGGAGAGAGTCCCACTAGGGACCCAGTCTGCTAGGGCCTCAGCGAGAGAGTCCCACTAGGGACCCACTCGGCCAGGGTCTCAGCGAGAGGGTCCCCCTTGGGACCCACACTCTCTTTCTCTCCTCTGGGGCCTCAGTGAGATTGTCCCCTTCGGACTCCCCTTTCTCTCTCTCTGCTGGGGCCTCAGTGATAGGGACCCTCCCAGCCAGAGCCTGTTATCTCTGCTGGGGCCTCTGAGAGAGGGTACACCTCGGGACCCAATCTGCTGAGTCCTAAGTGACTGGGACCCCAGAACAACTCTCCCTCCCTGCTGGGGCCTCAGCTAAACAGACGCCCAGAGCACATCTCCATCTCTGCTGGGACCTCAGTGAGAGGGTCCCCCTTGGACACGCCCTCCCTCTCTGCTGGAGCCTCAGCGAGAAGGTACCCCTCGGGACCCCCTCTCCTCAGGCCTCAGGAAGAGGGTACCCCTCGGGTACCCCCTCCATCTCTGCTGCAGCCTCAGCGAGAGGGTCACCCTCTGGAGGCACTCTACTGCGGCCTCAGCGAGAGGGACTCCCTCGAGACCCCCTCTGCTGGGGCTTCAATGAGAGGGTCTCCATAGGAACCCTCTCTGCTGGGGCCAGAGCGAGAGGTTTGCCCTCAGGACCCCCTCTCCTGGGGCCTCAGCGAGATCATCCACCTTGGGAACTCCTCTGCCGGGGTCTCAGCGAGAGGGTCCCCCTTGGGACCCCTTCTGCTTGGACCTCAGTGAGAGGGACCCTTTGCACCCCCCCTTCCGTCCCTATCTCCTGGGGCATCTGCGAGAAAGTCCATCTCAGGAGCCCCTCTGCTGGGGACTCAGCGAGAGGAACCCCCGGCGAACCCCTCCCTCGCTGCTGGGGCCTCAGTGAGAGGGTCCCCCTCGGGACACCCTCTGCTGGGGCCTCAGCGAGAGTGCCCCCCGAGCCCCCTTCCCTCTCTGTGGATGCCTCAGCGGGAGTGTCCCCCTCTGGAACCCCTCTGCTGGAGCCTCAGCGAGAGTGGCCCTCACGGACCCCTCCTCTCTCTCTACTGTGGCCCCAGTGAGAGGGTCCCCCTCGGAACTCCTCTGCTGGGGCCTCATCGAGAGAGATCCTCATTACCTGACCCTCTCTCTCTGTTGTGGCATCAGCGAGAGGGTCCACCTCAGGAACCCCGTCTTCTGGGGCCTCAGTGTGGTGTCCAAGGGTGTCAAGCCTCAGCCTGCCAGGTAGATGGCCTGTATAGGTGCTGCTTCAAGTCCTGGTTGTTTCCCCTGCAATCAGGCTCCCTGCTGATGATCCTGGGAGAGCAGTGGAGCATGGTGCAGGGGTTATGCCCCTGTGCCCCGTGAACCTTTATGACATGTGAATGAAGCTCCTGTTTCCCGGGCTTGTCCTGGCCCTGCCACAGCTGGCTCTGGTGGAAGTGAGCCAGCAGATGCAAGTTTGCTCTGTCTCACTCTCTGTTCCTCTGTGCTTCAAAGCAAACAAGACAGAGGGATACAGGCAGGCAGGAAGGAAGAGAAAGAAAGCTGCTGGCTTCCTGGGAGGGAGTGTGCTGTGTGCTGTGTACTGTGCTGTGGCTCTAGACCGCTTTTGTCTGCCAACGCGGACCCCAAGGACATGTGTAGTGTTTCAGTCCTGGGACTCCTGTGCAACCTCTCCGAAGAATGTCCTTGAGAGTGAATGTCTCTCAAGCCAGGTTTGTTTCCCTTGTTTGTGCAGTAGAGCATGGAGGAGCGTCATGCAATGAGTCCTGCTGACCACGAGAGGGTGTGCAAAGCTGCCCTTTCTACCCCTGGTTGTCCTCAGGCCTTTTGAGCACAAGAAGGCCCAGCCAGAGCCATCCTAGTGTTAGGTGGGGGTCCATTACAGTGTTCCTGGATATGTGTCGCTGGAAGATTGGGGTCCAAGGCAGAACAGCCCTCATACCAAGGTCCAGGAGGGTTTGGAGGACACTTGTAGCTTTGCATCAGGCTGAGGCTCTGTGCTAGGAAGTGGCTGTGTGCCTTCACCAGCAAGGTACAACCTAGGGCACGGGGAGAAACCTGGGAGCTGGAGTCCCATATCAGCGTGCCCACAGGCCCTCTGAGAGCTGGAGTCCCACATCAGCATGCCAACAGACCCTCTGGGACCTGGAGTTGCACACAGCCTGACAAGCCCTGATTTTTCACAGATGTGGTCCCCAGAAACATTTACACCACCTCCCTTCCTAACTGAGCAACCCTAGGCAGGCCCTTGGCTTTCTTTACCAAGTGGAGCAGCTCCCTGATGGGCTGCGGAGATTCCTTCATGTGTTTTTGCATGTGTGGAGTGGCAGTTATGGTGATACAACACGCGGCATTCCTCTGCCTAGCTCGGTGGGTGTGTGCTGTGTGCTGTGTCCTGTGTTTCTAGACTGCTTTTGTCTGCCAATGCAGACCCCAAGGGCATACGTAGGTCTTCCGTCCTGGCACTCCTGTGAAACCTCTTCAAAAAGTGTCCTTGATAGTGAATTTCTCTCAGGCCAGGTTTGATTTCCATGTCTGGGCAGGAGAGACTGGAAGAGCATCCTGCTGTGAGTTCAACTGTACACGAGAGAGCGTGCAAAGCTGCCTTTCTACCCCTTGTTGGCTCAGGCCTTTTGAGCACAAGACGGCCTGGCCCAAGGCATCCTAGCATCAGGTGGTACTCCCGGACAGTGTTCCTGGACACAGGATGCTGGAATATTGGGGTCCAAGGCAGAACAGCCCGCATACCAAGGTCCAGGTGTGTGTATAGGATGCCTGTGTCCTTGCATCAGCCCAGGCCTCTGTGCTAGGAGGTGGCTGTGTGCCTTCACCAGCAAGGAACATCAGAGGGCACTGGGGAAACCTGCGAGCTGGAGTTCCACGTCAGGGCACCCAGAGGCCCTGTGGGAGCTGGAGTCCCACATCAGTCTCTCCAAGGGCCCTCTGAAACATGGAGACTCACATCAGTTTGTCCATGGTCCCTCTGAGAGTTGAAATCCTAGGTCATTGTGCCCACGCACCCTCTGTGTGCTAGTGTCCCACGTCAGTGTGCCCATGGACCCTCTGGGACCTGGAGTTACTCAACAGCTGACTAGCACTGGTCTTTCGCAGATGAGATCCTTGGAAACATTTACACCACTCTCTTTCCTCACAGAGCACCATTAGGGGCAGGAACTAGGTGTTCTTTAGCAAGTGGTGAAGCTCCCCGATGGGCTGCATAGAGGCCTTTGTGCATTTTTGCATTTGTGGAGTGGCAGTTAGTGTGATACACCACTCGGCTTTCTTCTGCTTAGCTGGTTGGAATCTGGGCATGTAGGCTCCTAAGCCAGGAGCAGGTGGATGGGTAAGTAAGCACCAGAGGTCACCAGTCATCTGGAATAAGAAGTCCCAGGCCTTAGCTGCTGCAAGAGCACCCTGGACATGCATTCTCACTGTCTAGCAGGGATGGTGGATGGGGAGCCACCAAACCTGCAAAAGGGAGGGCCTCCCATGCCATCTTCAAGAATGGGATCACAGGGACCATATTCCATTCTACAAGGCATCATATTAAACATGTGTCATGTGCATTGGATGCATGAATTTGGTCCCAGAGTGCCCTGTCAAATGCAATTGCCCTCTTGTTCACTAGGGAATGCTTCACCCTATACCAGGACCATCCTGGATTCAAGACACTTTCTCCTGCAGGCCACCTGTGAACCGTCAGCTGCCACTGATGTGCCACCTGAACCAAGAAACCCCAACAGCTGACGTGTCTTCTCCACAGAGGCTTTCTCACCAGGAGAGGTAGAGTAGCAGCATGCCTGTATGCCTTGTTGGTGCCCGCTGCTGTCTCAGCACGGAACAGCCAAAGTTGTGCCAGCAAGGGGGACAGGTACTTTCACCGGCCTGTTGAAGGAGGTGCTGAAGAAACTGGTAAGGGATGTTGTCGGGTGGTGTGGGTTTCTGTGGTTGGGGAGGTGTCCTAAAGTGTCAAGCCTCAGCCTGCGAGGCTTGTGTGCAGTTCAGCTGTATGGGTGCTGCTTCAACACCTGACAGCATCCTCTGAAGTCCAGCTCCCTGCCGATGGTGCTGGGAGAGCAGTGGAGGATGGCGCAGGGGCTTGTGCCCCTGTGGCCCTGTGCCCCTGTGGGACATGTGGAGGAAGCTCGTGGTTCCCGGGCTTGTCTTGGGTCAGCCATATCTAGCTCCGGTGGTGGTCCCTGGGGAAGAGAGGGAGCAGATGCAAGAAAGATTGCTCTCTCTCTCCCTCTCTGTTCCTGTGTGCTCCAAGCAAACAGGACAGATTCAGGCAGGCAGGCAAGAAGGCAGGAAGAGAGAGATTGCTATTGGCTTCCTGGCAGGGAGTGTGCTGTGTGCTGTGTGCTGTGCTGTGACTGAAGTCTGCTTTTGTCTGCCAATGCAGACCCCAAGGATACGCGTAGGGCTTCTGTCCTGTGACTTCTGTGCAACCGCTCCAAAGAGTGTCCTTGAGAGTGAATGTCTCTTAGGCTGGGATTGTTTCCCTTGTTTGTGCAGGAGAGCCTGGAGGAGCGTCCTGCAGTGAGTCCTGCTGTCCATGAGAGGGCGCATAAGCTGCCCTTTCTACCCCTGGTTGGCTGAGGCATTTTGAGCAGTAGAAGATCTAGCCCCAGCCATCCTAGTGTCAGGTGGGAATCCTGGACAGAATTCCTTTATATGTGTCCCTTGAAATTGGGCTCCAAGGCCGAACAGCCCACATATGAAGGACCAGGAGGTTGTGGAGGACGCTTGTGGCCTTGCATCAGGCCAGGCCTCTGTGCTAGGTAGTGGCTGTCTGTCTTCACCAGCAAGGTAGAACCTAGGGCACAAGGAGAACTAGAAGCTGGAGTTGCACGTCACGGTCCCCAGAGGCCCTGAGGGATGTCGAGTCCCAGTCAGTAAGCCCACGAGCCCTATGGGAGCTGAAATCCCATGTGAGTGTGCACACGGACCCTCTGGGAGCAGGAGTCCCACATCAGTGTGCCCATGGGCACCGTGAGACCTGGGGTCCATGTCTGTGTACCCACGAGCCCTCTTGGACCTCAATCCTAATTCACTATTCCCCAATCCCTGTGGAATCTGGGGTCCCACGTCAGCGTGCCCATGGACCCTCTGAGACTGGAATTACACACCAGCTGACTAGCACTGATGGTTCACAGATGAGATACCCAGAAAACTTTCCGGAATCCGCAAGCAGAGGAACCTCCTCTCTGCTGGGGTTCAGCAGCAGAGGACCATCCTGCCTGCTGGGGGCCAGCAGCAGAGGACCCTCCACCCTGCTTGGGTGTGGCAGCAGAGGACCCTAATCCCTGCAGGGTCCAGCAACAGAGGACCCTGCTGCTGGAAAGCAGCAGAGAGAAAGCCGCAGAGGACCCTCCTCTCTGCTGCTGGAAAGCAGCAGAGAGGAAGCCGCAGAGGACCCTCCTCTCTGCTGCTGGGGTCCAGCAGCCGCAGAGGACCCTCCTCTGCAGCTGGTGTCTGGAACCACAGGACCTACTCTGCTTCTGGGGTCCGGTAGAAGAAGACCCTCCTTGCTGCTGGGTTCTGGCACCAGAGGACCCTCCTCTGCTGGTGGGGTCCATCAGCAGAGGACCATCCTATGCTTCGTCGGTGCGGAACAGAAGACCCTCCTCTGTTGTTGGAGTCTGGCACCGATGGAGCCTCCTCAGCTGCTTTGGTCCATCAGCAGAGGACCCTTTTTTCTGCTGGGGTCTAGCACGACAGGACACTTGTCTCTGCTAGTTTCCAGCAGAGAGGAAGCAATAGAGGACCCTCCCCTCTGTGGGAGTCTGGCAGCAGAGGACCCTCCTCTCCTTCTGGATTTCAGCAGCAGAGGACTTCCGTCTGCTGATGGACCCCAGCAGAGAGGAAGCAGCAGAGGACCCTCTGTTCTGCTGCGGTCTGGCAGCAGAGGACCCTCCAACCTGTTGTTGTTTGGCAGCAGAGGAACTTCCACAGTGTTGGGCTGGAGCAAAGAGGAAGTAGCATAGATAGCTCCTCCATGCTGTGGTCCAGCTACAGAGGACCCTCCTCTGCAGCTGGATCTCAGCAGAGAGGAAGATGCAGAGTATCCTCGTCTCCTGCTGGACCCCAAAGAGAGGATGAAGCAGAGAACCCTGCTCTCTGCTGGGGTCCAGCAGCAGAGGACTCCTCCCTGCTGGGGTGAGGCAGCAGAGGACTCTCCTCTCAATTGGGTTCCTGGAACAGAGGACCCTCCTCCATGCTGGGGTTGGAAGCAGAGGACACTCCTCTGCTCCTGGGGTCCGGCACAAGTGGACCCCCCTCTGATGCTGGGTTCTGGTAGGAAAGAATCCTCTCTGCTGGGTTCTGGCAGCAGAGGACCCTCCTCCATGCTGGGGTCTGGAACCAGAGGACACTCCTCTACTCCTGGGATCTGGCACCAGAGGATCTTCCTCTGCTGCTGAGGTGGGCAGCAGAGGATTTTCCTCCCTGCTGGGGTATGGTAGCCTGGGAACCTCCTGCCTTCCGGGGCCCAACAGCAGACTACCCTCCGCTTCTGCGGGACCCCTGCAAAGAGGTTCTCCCCTGCTACTAGACCACAGCAGAGAAGAAGTTGCAGAGGACCCTCCCCTCATGCTGCACCCCAGGGAGATGACACAGGAGAATACACTCCTCTTCTGCTGGGGTCCGGCACCAGTGGACTCTCCTCTCTGCTGCACCCCAGCAGAGAGGAAGCTGCAGAGGACACTCCTCTCCGGGTGGGCATCAAACAGAGGAAGCAGTAGAGGACACTCCTGTTCTCCTGGGGTCTGGCAGCAGAGGTCCCTCCTCAGTGTTATTGCCAGGGAGCATAGGAGCCTCCTCTCCTACTAGGGTCCAGCACCAGAGGACACTCTTCCCTGATGGACTTGGGTCCAGCTGCAGGGTCCCTCCTGTCTGCCTGAGTCCGGCAGCAAATGACCCTCCTCTCTGCTGAAAAACAGCAGCAGAGGACCCTACTCTCTGCTGATGTTCGGCACCAGAGCACCCTCTTCTTTGCTGAGGTCTGGGAGCAAAGGACCCTCCTCTCTGCTGGGGGGTCTGGCAGTGGAGGACCCTCCTCTCTTCTGTGGTCCTGCACCAGAGGATCCTCTTCTGCTCCTGGGGTTCCACACCAGAGGACCCACCTCCATGCTGCTGGAGTCCGGGCCGAGAGGACACTCCTCTACTGCTGGGGTCTGGCACCAGAGGACCTTCCTCTCTGCTGGGATCCGGTACCAGAGGACCCCCCTCATCTGCTGGCATCCGGTACTGTAGGAACCCCCTCTGCTGCTGGGGTCCATCAGCCGAAGACTAGCTTCTGCTGCTGGTATCCGACAGCAGCGGATCCCCTTCTGCTGCTGGGATACAGCAGAGGATGCTGCTCTGCTGCTGGGGTCCCACAGTAGAGGACTCTTTGCTGCTGCTGCACCCTTGCATCAGAGGCCTTCATTTGCTGCTGGACCACAGCAGAGAGGAAGTTGCAGAGAGCCCTCGTCCCATACTGGACCCCAAAGAAAGGACGCAGCAGAGGACCTAATCTTGTGATGGCGTCTGGCAGCAGAGGACCCTTCTCTCTGCTGGGGTCTGGTATTAGAGGACATTCCTCAGCTGTTGGGATCCAGCAGGAGAGGACTCCCCTTCTTTGCTGGGTTCCAGCACCAGAGGACCCCCCTCTGCTGCTATTGTCTGGCAGCAGAGGACACCCACTCTGCTGCTAGGATCCGGAACCAGAGTACCCCTCTCTGCTGCTGTGGTCTGGCAGCAGAGGACCTCTCTCCCTTCTGAGGTCCTGCACCAGAAGACCCTAGTAGGTTGCTCGGGTCGGGCACCAGAGGACCCAACTCTGCTGCTGGGGTCCGGCCACAAAGGTCCTTCCTCCTTGCTATGGTACGGCAGCAGAGGACCCTCCTCCCTGCTCGGGTACCGCAGAACAGGACCATCCTCTGCTGCTGGGGTCCGACACCAGAGGACACCCCTCTCTGCTGAGGTCCGAAACCAGAGTACCGTAGTCTCTGCTGGGGTCGAGCAGCAGGGACCCTCCTTACTCCTGGGGTCCAGCAGCAGAGGATGCTGCTCTGCTGCTTGGTTCATACAGCAGAGGACCCTCCTGCCACCTGGGGTCCGACAGCAGAGGACCCTCGTTTGCTTCTATTCCGGCGTCAGAAGACTCCTCTCTGCTGGGGTCAGGCAGCAGAGGACCATCCTCTCTGCTGGGGACTAGTATGAAAGACCCTCCTCCCAGCTGTGGTCCTGCAGCAGAGGACCCTCCACTGCTGTTGTGTCTGGTAGCAGAGCACCCTCCTCTGCTTAGGAACCCCAGCAGAAAGGAAGCAGCAAAGGACCCTATTCTCTGCTTTGGTCCAGCAGCAAAGGACCCTCCTCTCTGCTGTGGCACAGCAGAGAGAAAGCAGAAGAGGAGCCTTTACTCAACTGGGGTCCCGCAGCAGAGGACCTTCCTCTTCTGCTGTGTTCCAGCAGCAAGAGAGGATCCTCCTCTACTGCTGCACCCCTGCCTCTGAGGTTCATCCTCTGCTGCTGGACCACAGCAGAGAGTAAGTTACAGAGGACACTCATCTCCTGCTGGACCCCTAAGAGAGGACAAAGAGGAGGACCCTCCTCTCTGCTGGGTTCCGGCAGTAGAGGAAACTCCTCTGCTGTGGTCTGGCAGCATAGGACCCTCCTCTGCTAAGGGGTGCGGCAGCAGAGAACACTCCTCTCTGTTGGGGTCTGGCACCAGAGGACACCCCTCTGTGCTGATGTCCGGTACCAGAGAACACTAGTCTCTGCTGGGGTCGGGCAGCAGAGGACCCTCCTTACACCTGGGGTCCAGCAGCAGAGGACATTACTCAGCTGCTGGGTTCATACAGCAGAGGATCCTCCTCTACTGCTGGACTCCTGCCTCCGAGGATCAGCCTCTGCTGCTGGACCACAGCAGAGAGTAAGTTACAGAGGTCACTCGTCTCCTGCTGGACCCCTAAGAGAGGACAAAGAAGAGGACCCTCCTCTCTGCTGGGTTCCGGCAGTAGAGGAAACTCCTCTGCTGTGGTCTGGCAGCATAGGACCTTCCTCTGCTAAGGGGTGCAGCAGCTGAGAACACCCCCCTTCTGCTGGGGTCCGGCACCAGAAGACCCTCCTAAGCAGCTGGGTTCGGGTAGCAGAGGTCCTCCTCTGTTGAACCTCAGCAGAGAGGAAGCAGCAGAGGACACTCCTCTCTGTTGGGGTCCGGCAGCAGAGAACCCCCCTCTGCTACTGGGGTTTGGCCGCAGAGGACCCTGCACCCCTGCAGCAGAGGACCCTCCTCCCTGCTGGACCCCAAAGAGAGGACGCAGCACAGGACATTCCTCTTCTACTGGTGTCCAGAAGCAGAGTACCCACCTCTCTCTGCTGGCTCCAGCAGCAGAGGACCCTCCTCTCTGCAGTGGTCCTGTACCAGAGGAATATCCTCTGTGCTGTTGTTTGGCAGCAGAGAACCTCACCCCTCTTGGGGTCAGACAGCAGAGGACCCTCCTCTCTCCTGGGGTCCAGTACCTGAGGACCCGCCTATTCATTGGATCCCAGCAGAGAGGAAGCAGCAGAGGACCCTCCTCTTCTCCTGGCATCCGGCAGCAGAGGACCACCTTCTTCTGCAAAGTTCCGGCAGCAGAGGACGATCCTCTTTGCTGGGGTCCAGAAGCCTAGGACCCTCCTTTCTGCTGTGGTCCGGCAGCAGAGGAACGTCCCCTGTTCATGGGGTCCAGTACCAGAGGACTGCCTTCTGCTTCTGGGGTCCAGCAGCAGAGGCCCCTCCTCTGCTGGACTCTGTCCTCTGCTGCTGGACGACAGCAGAGGGGAAGTTTCAGAGGACCCTCATTGCCTACTGGACCCCAAAGAGAGGACACTGCAGATGACCCTACTCTTCTACTGGGGTCCAGCACAAGAGGACCCTCCTCTGCTGCTGGACCACAGCACAGAGGAAGTTGAGGAGGACCCTCATCCCTGACTGGGCCCCAAAGAGAGGAAACTTCAGGTGACCCTCTTCTAATGGTGTTCGGCAGAGGAAGACACTCCTCTGCTGCTAGCGTCCGGCAACAGAAGACCCCCCCTCTGTTGCTGGGGTCCAGCACCAGAGGACTCCCCTATGCTCCTGGTGTCCTACAGCAGAGAACCCTCCTTCTACTGGGTTCCTGCAGCAGAGGAACCCCCTCTGCTGCTGGAGTCAGGAATCAGAAGTCCTCCCTCTGCTGTTGTTTCTGGCACTAGAGGACCCCTCACTGCTTCTTGGTTCCGGCACCAGAGGACCCCCCCCTGCTGGGGACCGGCACCAGAGGAACCACTTGTGCTGCTGTGGTCCAGTACCTGAGGACTCTCCTCTCCTGCTGGGGTCCAGCAGCAGAGGACCCTCCACTCTGCTGGGGTCCAGCACCAGAGGACCACCTTCTGCTGCTGGGGTCTGGCAGCAGAGAACCCCCTCTGCTCTTGTGGTCCGACACCAAAGGACCCTCCTTCTGCTTTGTCTGGCAGCAGAGGACCCCCCCTCTTCTGCTGGTGTCCGGGAGTGGAGGTCCTCCCTCTGCTGCTGTGGTCGGGCACCAGAGGACCCCCCTCAGCTGTTGGGGTCTGGCACCAGAGGACCCCCCTCTGTTCCTGGGGTCTGGCAGCAGAGGACCTTCCTTCTGCTGTGTTCTGGTAGCAGAGGACCCTCCTCCCTGCAGCGATATGGCAGCAGAGGACCCTCATCTGCTGCTCGGGTGTGGTACCAGATGACCCTCCCCTGCTGCTGGGGTCCGGCAGCAGAGCACCATCCTCCCTGCTGAAGTCCGGAATGAGAGAACCCTCCTCCCTGCTGTGGTCCGGCTGCAGAAGACCCTCGTGTGTTGGTGGGGTCCGGCAGCAGAGGACCCCCTCTCTTGCTGGTGTCCGGCACCACATGACCCTCCTCTGCTGCTGCGGTCTGGCACCAGAGCACCCTCCTTCTGCTGGGGTCCAGCACCAGAGGACCGCCTTCTGCTGCTGGGGTCCGGCAGCAGAGAACCCCCTCTGCTCTTGGGGTCCGACACCAAAGGACCCTTCTATGTTACTGGGTCTGGCAGCAAAGGACCCTCCTTCAGTTGGATCTGGCAGCAGAGGACCCCCCTCTTCTGCTGGTGTTTGGGAGTGGAGGTCCTCCCTCCTCACTACTGTGGTCCGGCACCAGAGGACCCCCGTCAGCTGTTGGGGTCAGGCACCAGAGGACCCCCCTCTCTGCTGAGGTCCAGCAAAAGAGAACCCCCTCTGCTGCTTGGGTTGGGCACCAGAGAACACCCCTCTCTGCTGGGGTGGAGCACCAGAGGACCCTCCTCTCTGCTGGGGTGGAGCAGTAGAATACCCTCTTCTCTGCTGGGGCCCGGCATTAGAAGACCCTCCACTGCTGCTGCATCCGACAGCAGAGGACCCTACTCTTCTGCTGGACCCCAGCTGAGAGGAAGCAGCAGAGGACCATCCTCTCTGCTGGTGTCTAGCATGAGAGACCCTTCTCTGCTGGGGTGCAGCAGAAAGGAAGCAGCAGAGGACGTTCCTCTCAGCTGGAGTCCTGCAGCAGAGGACCCTCCTCTTCTTTCCTGTTCCAGCAGCAGAGGACCCTCCTCTCCTGCTGTCAGATCCCAGCAGTAGAGCAGCGTCATCTCCTGCCTGACACTGCAGAGAGGAGTGTCCTCAGCTGCTGAACCCCAGCCTAGAGGAGTCTCCTCTGCTACGGGACCACAGCAGAGAGGAAGTTGCAGAGGACACTCATCTCCTGCTGGACCCCAAAGAGAGGACAAAGCACAGGACCCTAATCTTCGGCTGGGATCCGACAGATGAGGACCCTGTTTCTGCTGGGTTCCTGCAGCAGAGGACCCTCCTCCCTGCTCGGGTCCGTCACCAGAGGACCCTCTTCTGCTGCTCGGGTCCGGCACCAGCGGACCTCTTCTGCTGCTGGGGTCCGGCACCAGAAGACCCTCCTCCCTGCTGGGTTCTGGAGGCAAGAGGGCCCTCCTCCCAGGTGGGGTCTGGTGGCAGAGGACCACCCTCTCTGCTGGGTACAGCAGCAGAGCATCCACCATTGCTGCTGTTGTCTGAAACCAGATGACAACCCTCTCTGCTGGGGTCCTCTGCCACCAGAGGACCCTCCTCTGCTGCTGGCGTCCGGCACCAGAAGATCCCCCTCTGCTGATGGGGTCCAGCACCAGAGGACCTCCGTATTCTCCTGGGGTCTGGCACCAGAGAACACTCCTTCTGCTGGGTTCCTGCAGCAGAGAACTCCCCTCTGCTGCTAGGGTCTGACACCAGAGGAACACCTTGTTCTGCTGTGGTGCAGTACCCAAGTACTCTCCTCTCCTACTGGGGTCCAGCGGCAGAGGACCCTCCACTCTGCTGGCGTCCAGCACCAGATTACCGCCTTCTGCTGCTGGGGTGCGGCAGCAGAGGACCCACCTCTGCTGCTGGACCCCAGTGGAGAGGTAGCAGCAAAGGACCCTCCTCTCCTGCTGGACCCCTGCAGCAGAGGACCCGCCTCTGCTGCTGGACCACAGCGTAGGGGAAGTTGCAGAGGAACCATGTTCCCTACTGGACCCCAAAGAGAGGACATGCAGAGGATCCTACTCTTCTACTGGCGTCCTGCAGCAGAGGACCCTCCTCTCCTACTGGAGTCCGGCAGCAGAGGACCACCCTCTGCTGTTCTGGTCCAGCACCCTAAGGACCCCCTCTCTGCAGGAGTCTAGCACAAGAGGACCCTCTTCTCTGCTGGGGTCCAGCACCAGAGGAAACAGCACAGGAACCTCCACTCTGCTGGGGTCCTGCAGCAGATGACACACCACTTCTGCTGGGTTTAAGCAGCAGAGTTCCTACTCTCTTGCAGGACACCTGCAGCATAGGACCCTCCTCTGCTGCTGGACCCCAGCAGAGAGGAAGTACAGAGGACACTCAACTCCTGTTCGACCCCAAAGAGAGGATGTGGCAGAGGAACCTCCTCTTCTGCTGGGGTCTGGCAGCAGAGGACCATGCTCTCTGCTGGGGTCTTGCAGCAGAGAACACTCCTCTCTGCTGGGGTCTGGCAACAGAGGACCCTACTCCCTGCTGGGGCCTGGCAGCCGAGGACCCACCTCCCTGCTGGGGTTCTGCAGTGGAGGACCCTCCTCTGCTCCTGGGGTACGGCAACAGAGGAACCTCCTTCCTGCTGTGTTCCTGCAGCAGAGGATTCTCCTTCCTGCTGGATTCGGACAGCAGAGGAACCTCCTCTGCTGAAGGAACATAGGAGAGAGAAAGCATCAGATGACCCTCTTCTCTTCTGTGGTCCAGCATCAGAGACCCTCCTTTCTGCTGGACCCCAGCACAGAGGAAGCCGCAGAGGACAATCCTTTCTGCTGAGGTACAACAATAGAGTACCCTCCTCTCTGCTGGGGTCCGGCAACAGAAGACCCTCATCTGCTGCTGATGTCCAGCAGCAGATGCCCATCCTCTGCTTTTGGTGTCCGGCAGCATAAGACACGCCTCTCCATTGGACCTTATCAGAGAGGAATCAGCAGAGGACCATCCTCTCTACTGGGGTACAGCAGTAGAGGACCCTCCTCTCTGTTGAGGTCCATCACCAGAGGATTCGCCTCTCTGCTGGAGTCCAGCAGAGAAGAAGCAGCAGAGGACCCTCCTCTATGCTGGAGTCTGGCCGCAGAGTTCCCTCCTCTCTGCTGGCATCCGGCAGCAGAGGACCATCCTCTTCTGCTGGGTTCCGGCAGCACAAGATCCTTCTCTCTGCTGCTGCCTGGCACCATAGGTTCCCCCTCACTGCTGTTTTCCTGCAGAGAGAAAGGAGCAGAGGACAATCCTCTTCTGTTGGGCAATAAAGAAGGAAGCAGCAGGGGACCCTCCTGTTCTGCTGGGTCTGGCAACAGGGGACCCTCTTTCTTCTGTGGTCCGGCAGCAGATGACACTCGTCCCTGTGGGGTCCGGCAGCAGAGGACCATCCTCTCTGCTGGATCCGGCAGCAGAAAACTTCCCTCTTCTGCAGAGATCCGGCAGCAGAGAACACCCCTCTGCTGGGGTCAGGCAGCAGAGGGTCCTACTCTACTGCTGGGGTCTGGAAATATAGGACCCTCCTCTCCGTTGGACCCCAGTGGAGAGGAATCAGCAGAGGACCATCCTCTCTGCTGGAGTCCAGCAGTAGAGTACTCTCCTCTCTGCTGGGGTCCAGCTCCAGAGGACTCTCCTCACTGCGGGTGTCCAGCATAGACGAAGCAACAGAGGACCCTCCTCTCTGCTGGGGTCCAGCAGAAGAAGTCCCTCTTCTTTACTGGGGTCCGGCAGCAGATTACACTCCTGTATTGCTGGGGTACCGCTGCAGAGGAACCACTTCCCTGCTGGGGTCTGGCAGCAGTGGACACTCCACTTTGCCTTGCTTCCAGCAGCTGAGGACCCTCGTCTCCTGCTGAACCCCTGCAGAAGATGACCCTCCTATGCTGCATGACCTCAGCAGAGAAGAAGTTCTAAAGGACCCTCGTTTCCTCATGGACTTCAAAGAGAGGCCGCAGCAGAGGACCCTCCTCTTCTGTTGTGGTCGGGGAGCAGAGGACCCGCTTCTTCTGCTGGGGTCCAGCAACAGAGGTCCCTTCGCTCTGCTGGGGTCCAGGAGCAGAGGACCCACTCACTGCTGGGGTCCGGAAGCAGTGGACCACCTCTCCTGGACCCCAGCAGGGAGGAAGCAGCAGAGGACCCTCCTCTCTTCTGTGATCCAGCACCAGAGGACACTCCTCTCTGCTCTGCCAAAATAAACAGGAAGCAGCAGAGGACCCACCTCTCTGCCTAGGTTCGGCACCATATGACGTTCCTCTCTGCTGGGTCTAGCACGTGAGGACCCTCGTCTGTGCTAGGATCCAGTGAGTAAAATGCTGCAGAGGACCCTTCTCTCCGCTGGAGTCCAGCAGCCAAGGACCCTCCTATCCTCCTGAACACCAAAGAGAGGAAGCAGGAGAGGACCTCTCTGCTGGGGTCAGGCTCCAGAAGACACTCCTTCCTGCTGTGCACGGGCAGCTGAGGACCCTGTTCTCTGATGGGGTACAGCAGAAGAAGACCTCCCTCCGCTGCAGGTGTTCGGCATCAGAGTACCCTCCCCTCTGCTGGGGCCTGGAAAAAGAGGACGCCCTTCTCTAATTGGACCAGCATCAGAGGACCCTCCTCACTGCTGGGGTCCAGTAGCAGAGGAACCTCCCTCTGTTGGTGTCCGGCATCACAGGAACCACCTCCCTGCTGGCGTCTGGTACCAGATTACCCTCCTCTGCTGCTGGGTTCCGGCACCAGAAGACCCCTCTCTGCATGGGTCCTGCAGCACAGGACCCTCAACTGCTGCTGGGGCCCGGCACCAGAGGACCCCCCTCTCTGATTGGGTTCAGCAGCAGAAGGACCCTCCTCACTGCTGGTGTCCAGCAGCAGAGGACCTTCCTCTCTGCTGGGGTCTGGGAACAGAGGACCCTCCTGTCTGCTGTAGTGCAACACCAGAGAAGCCTCGTCCTCTGCTGTGGCCCAGCAGCAGAGGAAACTCCTCTCCGCTGGGGTCCAGAAGCAGAGCACCCACCTCTCTGCTGAGTTCCAGCACCAGAGGACCTTCTTCTCTGCTAGGATCCAGCACCAGAAGACCCTCCTCTCTGTTGGGTCCGACATCCGAGAATCCTCCTCTATTCTGGCGTCCGGCAGTAGAGGACCCTCTTTTCTGCTGGGGTCCTGCAGCAGAGGACCCTCCTCTCTTTTTGGGTCTGCCAGCAGAGGACGCTCCTCCCTGCTGGGGTCCAGCAGCAGAGGACCTTCATCCATGCTGGAGAGCCTTGGATGAGCGTCCTGCACTGAGTGCTGGTGGCCACGAGAGGGCGCCCAAAGCCGCCATTCATTCTTTTCTTTTTTTCTTTTCTTTTCTTTTCCCTTTTTTTTTTTTTTTACAGGTTTATTTATTTTATTCCAAAGTCAGATATACAGAGAGGAGGAGAGACAGAGAGGAAGATCTTCCGTCCGATGAGTCACTCCCCAAGTGAGCCACAATGGCTGGTGCATGCCGATCCAAAGCCAGGAACCTGGAGCCTCTTCTAGATCTCCCATGTGGGTGCAAGTTTCCAAATCCTTGAGCCGTTTCGACTGCTTTCCCAGGCCACAATCAGGGATCTGGATGGGAAGTGGAGCAGCCAGGATTCGAACCGGCTCCCATATGGGATCCCGGCTCGTCCAAGGCGAGGACTTTAGTTGCTAGGCTAGGGCGCCCGGCCCCAAGCTGCCCTTTTTACACCTGGTGGGCTCAGGCCTTCTGACCGCTAGACAGTCCAACCCTAGCCATCCTAGGGTGAGGTGGGTGTCCCGGACAGTATTCTGGTACACGTGCTGTTGAAAGATCAGGGCTCCAAGGCCAAACAGCCCACATACCAAAGCCCTGGAGGGAGGAGGACGTTTGGGGCCTAGCATCAGCCCAGGCCTCTGTGATAGGAAGTGTCAGGGTGCCTTTAAGAGCAAGGCACTTAAAGAACCCTGGGAGGTGGTGTCCTATGTCAGCATGCCCACAGGCCCTCGGGGAGCTGGAGTCCCATGCCTGCGTCCTCAGAGCCCTCTGAGAGCTGGTGTTAAACACCAGCCCACTGGGGTTGTACTTGGCCAGATGAGGTCCCGGGAAACCTTACCGCCACCCACATTCCTCGCAGAGCACCCTGAGATGCAGGCTCCGGGAATTATTTGGCAAGTGGAGCAGTTCCCTGATGGGCTGCCAAGAGGGCTTCATGGACCTTTTTTTTATTCCAAAGTCCGAGATACAGAGAGGAGGAGAGACAGAGAGGAAGATCTTCCGTCCAATGATTCACTTTCCAAGTGAGCCGCAATGGCTGGTGCACGCCAATCCGAAGCTGGGAACTTGGAACCTCTTCCATGTGGGTGCAGGGTCCCAAAGCTTTGGGCAGTCCTCTACTGCTTTGCCATGCCACAAGCAGGGAGCTGGATGGGAAGTGGAGCAGCCGGGATTAGAACCGGTGCCCATATGGGATCCCGGTGCGTTCAAGGCAAGGACTTTGGCCACTAGGCCACGCTGATGGGCCCCGGCTTGATGTATTTTTGCATGTGTTGGGTGGTGGTTAGGGTGATACACTACTCGGCCTACCTTGGCCTAGCTGAGTGGTGTCTGGGCATGTGGGCTCCTAAGCCAGGAGCCAGGTGGATGGGCAAGTAGACACCAGAGGTCACCAGCCATCTGCAATAGGAAGTCTCAGGCCCTAGCTGCTAAAGAAAGCACCCTGCAACATGCAGCCCTGCTGCCCAGCACATATGATGATGGCCGGGTAGCCACCAAGGCCTGCACAAGGGAAGGCTTTCAGGGCCTGTGCTTCCTGCACACAACAGGGTGCACAAAGCTGCCTTTCCTATCTCTAGCTAGCACTTGAGGGGTCAGCCATCCCTGTCATGTGCTTTGGAGGCAGGAATTTGGCCTCACAGCCTCCAGCCAGATGCTGCTGCCCTCTTGTTGACCAGGAAGTGCTTCACCCTCCTCCATGGATCCTTCTGGATTCAAGACTCTTCCTCCTGCTGGTCAGCTGTGGACCGTAGGCCGCCGCTGATGTGCCATCTTCCACAAGACATCCCAACAGCTGACATCTGTTCTTCACAGAGGTCCTTCTCCCCAGGACAGGTAGAGTAGCAACATGCCTGGATCCCTTGTCTGTACTGGCTGCTCTCACAGCAAGGAACGGCATAAGTTGTGCAAGCCAGGGGGACAGGTGCCTTCAGCAGCCTGGTGAAGGAGCTGCTGAAGGGTCCAGCAAGGATTGGTGTGGTGTGGTGTGTGTTGTGTGTGGTGTGGTGTGGTGTGGTGTGGTGCAGGGCATTGTCCCAGTGGGTCAAGCCTCAGCCTGCCAGGTGGATGGCCTGTACGGGTGCTGCTTCAAATCCTGGCTGCATCCTCTGCAGTCCAGCTCCCTGCCGATCCTCCTGGGAGAGCAGCGGAGGATGCTGCAGGGGCTTGTGCCCCTGTGCCTGTGTGCCCCTGTCCCCTGTGGGAGATCTGGAGGGAGCTCCTGGTTCCTGGGCTTGTCCTGACCCAGCCACAGCTGGCTGTGGTGGTGGTCCTTGGGGATGTGAGCCAGCAGATGCAAGAAAGATTCTGTCTCTCCCTCTCTGTTCCTCTGTGCTTCCAAGAAAAGAGGACAGAGGGAGGCAGGAGGGAGGAAGGAAAAGACAGAAAGCTGCTGGCCTCCTGCGAGGGAGCATGCTGTGTGCTGTGCTGTGACTCTAGACTGCTTTTAGCTGTCAGTGCAGACCCCCAGGGCATGCATATGTCTTCCGTCATGGGACTCGTGTGCAAGCTCTAAAAAGAGTGTCCTTGAGAGCAAATGCCTCTCTGAGTTGGGGTGCTTCCAATGATTTGTCAGGAGAACCTTGGATGAGCATCCTGCAGTGAGTCCTGGTGGCCACGAGGGTGCCCGATGCTGCCCTACCTTTTTTTTTTTTTAAACAGATTTATGTATTTTATTCCAAAGTCAAATATACAGAGAGGAGAAGAGACAGAGAGAAAGATCTTCTGTCCGATGATTCACTCTCCAAATGAGCCGCAAGAGCAGGTCCCTTGGGGACCCACTCTGCTGGGGCCTCAGCGAAGGGGAACCCCGGTGACCCCCTTTGCTTGGGCCTCAGCTAGAGGGACACCCGGAGCCACCTAACCTCTCTGCTGGGGCCTAGGCGAGAAGGGACCACTCGGGACCCCTCTGATGGAGCCTCAGCGAGAGTGTCCCCCTCGGGACCCCCTCTGATTGGGACTCAGTGAGGGGGAACCCTCGCGACCCCTCCCTCCCTGCTGGGGCCTCAGCGAGGGGGAACCCCGGCGACCCCCTTTGCTTGGGCCTCAGCTAGAGGGACACCCAGAGCCACCTAACTTCTCTGCTGGGGCCTAGGCGAGAAGGGACCACTCGGGACCCTCTTTGCTGGGGCCTCAGCGAGATGGACCCTCAGAGCCCCCTTCCCTCTCTGTTGATGCCTCAGCAGGAAGGTCTCACTTGGGACCGTCTCTGCTGGAGCCTCAGCGAGAGTGTCCCCCTCGGACCCCTCCTCTCTTAATGCTGTGGCCTCAGTGAGAGGATTCCACTCGGGACACTCTCTGCTCTGGCCTCAGCAAGATGGTCCCCCCAGACCCCCCTCTCTCTCTGCCTGGGGCTCATTGAGAGAGATCATCAGAGCCCGACCCTCTCTCTGTTGGGGACTCAGCCAGAGCGTCCCCCTCAGGACCCCGTCTTCTGGGGCCTCAGTGAGAGGGACCCCTGAGTCCCACTACCTCTCTGCTGGGTCCTCTGCGAGAGGAACCCCAAAGCCCCACTCACTCGATGCCGTGGCCTCAGTGAGATGGACTCACAACCACCCCCTTTCTCCTCTCTCTCTGATGGGGCGTCAGCGAGAAGGACTCACAACCACTCCCTTTCTCTCTCTCTCTCTGCTGGGGCCTCAGCGAGACGGTCCCCTCGGGATCTCATCTGTTGGGACCTCATCGAGAGGGACTCCCTTGAGACCCCCTCTGCTGGGGTTTCAGCGAGAGGGTCCCCCAGCGCCCCCCTCTGCTGCTGAGGCCTAAGCGAGAAGGTCTCCCAAGCACCCCTCCATCTCTGCTGGGGCCACAGCGAGAGGGTCCCCAGCGGGATCCCCCTCCTTCTTCGCTGGAACCTCAGCGAGAAAGTACCCCTCGGAACCCCCTCTGCTGGGGTCAGCGAGAGGTTCCTTCTCAAACCCCCCTTTCTCTCTGCTGGGGCCTCAGCGAGAGGGTCACCCTGGGGACCCACTCTGCTGCCTCCTCAGTGAGAGGGACCCCCAGAGCCCCCCTCCCTAGCTGCTGGGGCCTCAGCGAGACGGACCCCCGAGCACCCCTCCATCTCTGCTGGAGCCTCAGTAGGAAGGTATCCCTCGTGACCCCCTCTCCTCAGGCCTCAGGAAGAGGGTCCCCCTCAGATACCCCCTCCATCTCTGCTGGGGCCTCATCGAGAGGAACTCCCTTGAGACACCCTCTACTGGGGCCTCAGCGAGAGGGCTCCCCGGAGCTCCCTCCCTCGCTGCTGGGTCCTCAGCGAGAGGGTCTCCATAGGGACCCCCTCTGCTGGGGCCTCAGCGAGAGGGACACTTGCCACCCCCCTTCTCTCTCTTAGCTGGGGCCCCGAGAGAAGTTAGCACTTGGACCCCCACTTCTCTCTGCTGGGGCCTCAGGGAGTGGGACCCTCGCCCCCTCTCTCTGCTGGGGCCTCACTGAGGGACCCCTTAGGGACCCCCTCTGCTGGAGCCTCAGCGAGAGGGACCTCTGGTGACTCCTCCCTCACTGCTGGGGCCTCAGCAAAAGAGACCACTCGGGACCCCCTGTACTGGGGCCTCAGCGAGATTGTCCACCTTGGTACCTCCTCTGCTGGGGCCTCAGCAAGAGGGTCCCCCTCAGACCACCCATCTCTGTCTGCTGGGACCTCAGCGAGGGTGTCCCCCTTGGGACACCCTTAGCTGGGGCATCAGCAAGAAGAACCCTCACGCTGTTGGTGCCTCAGCGAGAGGGTCCCACTCCGAACCCATTCTGCTGGGGCCTCAGCGAGAGGGACCCTCGTCCTCCTCTCTGTCTCTGTTTCTGCTGGGGCCTCAGCGAGAGGGTCCTGCTCGGGACTCCACTGCTGGGTACTCAGCAAGAGGGACCAGCACAGCCCACCTACCTAGCTGCTGGGGCCTCAGTGAGAGGGTCACCCTGGGGAACCCCTCTGCTGGGGCCTCTGTGAGAGCGTGTTCCTCGGACCCTCCCTCTCTCTGCTGGGACCTCTGTGAGAGGGTACCACTCGGGACAACCTCTGCTGGGGCCTCAGCGAGACGGACCCTTTCTCTGCTGGGGCCTAAGCGAGAATGACCTTCCCAGCCAGAGACTCAATCTCTGCTTGGGCCTCTGAGAGAGTGTCCCTTTCGGGACCCCGCCTGCTGGGGCCTAAGCGAGAGTGACCCCCAGAGCACCCTCCCTCGCTGCTAGGGCCTCAGTGATACTGACCCCAGCTCCCCTCCATCTCTGCTGGGGCCTCAGTGAGAGGGTCCCCCTCTTGCGCCCCCTCCCTCTCTGCTGGAGCCTCAGCGAGAAGGTAACCTTCAGGGCCCCTCTGCTGGGCCTCAGGAAGAGGGTCCACCTCGGACACCGCCTCCGTCTCTGCTGGAGCGTCAATGAGAGGGTTACCCTCTGGAGCCCCTCTGCCTGTGCTTCAGCTAGAGGGACCCCTGGCAACCCCTCTCTTGCTGCTGGGGCCTCAGCGAGAGGGTCCCCCTCTGGAATCCCTCTACTGGGGCCTCAGCAAGAGGGACCCCTGGTGCCACCTACCCTCTCTGCTGGGTCCTCAGCGAGAATATACCCCTCAGGACTCCCTGTGCTGGGGCCTCAGCGAGACGCACCCGCGGAGCCCCCTCCTTATCTGCTGGGGCCTCAGGGTGAGGGTCACCTTCACCGTCCATTCCTCACTGCTGGGGCCTCAGTGAGAGGGTCCCACTTGGGACAACCTCTACTCGGGCCACAGCAAGATTATCCCCCTCGGGACCCCTGTATGCTGGGGCCTCAGCGAGAGGGACCCTTTCTTTGCTGGGGCCTCAGTGAGAGGGACCCTCCCAGCCAGAGCCTCTATCTCTGCTGGGGCCTCTGAGAGAGGGTCCCCCTCGGGACCCCGTCTGTTGCGGCCTAAGCGAGTGGGACTCCCGGAGCCCCCCTCCCTAACTGCTGGGGCCTCAGCGAGATGAACCCCCGAGCACCCCTCCATCTCTGCTAGGACATCAGTGAGAGCGTCCCCCTTGGACGCGCCCTCCCTCTCTGCTGGAGCCTCAGCAGGAAGGTAACCCTCGGGACCCCATGTTCTCGGGCCTCAGAAAGAGGGTACCCCTCTCATATAACCCCTCTGTCTCTGCTGGAGCCTCAACAAGAGGGTCACACTCTGGAGCCCCTCTGCTGGGCCTCAGCGAAAGGGACCCCAGCGCTCCCCTCCCTCGCTGCTGGGGCCGCAGAGATAGGGTCCCCCTTGCAACCCCCTCTGCTGGGTCCAGAGCGAGAGGTTTTCCCTTGGGACCACCTCTGCTGGTGCCACAGTAAGATCGTCCACCTTGGGACCTCCTCTGCTGGGGCCTCAGCAAGAGGGTCCCCCTTGAGACCCACTCTGCTGGGGCTTCAGGGAGAAGGTCCCCCTCGGACCCTCCCTTCCTCGCTGCTCGGGCCTCAGCAAGAGGTTCCCCTTCAGGACCCAGTCTGCTGGGGCTTCAAGGAGAAGGACCATCGGCTGCCCCTCCCTCTCTCTCTCTCTCTCTCTCTCTCTAACTGCTGGGGCCTCAGCGAGAAGGTCCTGCTCGGGACCCACTCTGCTGGGGCCTCAGTGAGAGGGACCCTGGCCCCCCCATCCCCTCCCTATATGCTGGGGCATCTGCAAGATGGTCCATCTCGTGAGCCCCTCTGCCTGGGTCTCAGTGAGATGGTCCTCCTCAGACCCCCCCTCTCTCTCTACCTGGGCTTCAGCTAGTGGGAACCCCAGCAACCCCTTCCTTGCTGCTGGGGTGTCAGCGAGAGAGATCCTCAGAGCCCAAGCCTCTCTGTGTTGGGGTTCCAGCCAGAGGGTCCCCCTCAAGACCCGGTCATCTGGGGCCTCAGTGAGAGAGACCCATGAGTCCCACACTCTCTCTGCTGGGTCTTCCGCAAGAGGGTCGCCCTGGGGAACACCTCTCCTGGGGCCTCAGCGAGAGAGACCCCCTCGGGGCCCCCTCTGATGGGGACTCAGTGAGGGTGAACCCTGGCGACCCCTGCCTCTCTGCTGGGTCCTCAGCGAGAGGATCCCCCTTGGGACCCCCTCTGCTGGGGCCTCAGCGAGGGGGAACCCCGGCGACCCCGTTTGCTTGGGCCCCAGCTAGAGGGACACCCGGAGCCACCTAACCTTTCTGCTGGGGCCTAAGCGAGAAGGTACCACTCGGGACCCCCTTTGCTGGAGCCTCAGCGAGAGTGTCCCCCTCGGACCCTTCCTATCTCAATGCTGTGGCCTCAGTGAGAGGATTCCCCTCAGGACCCGCTCTGCTGTGGCCTCAGCGAGAGGGTCCTCCCAGACCCCAATCTCTCTCTCTGCCTGGGCCTCATCGAGAGAGATCATCAGAGCCCGACCCTCTCTCCGTTAGGGACTCAGCCAGAGGGTCTCCCACAGGACCCTGTCTTCTGGGGCCTCAGTGAGAGGAAGCCATGAGTCCCACTACCTCTCTGCTGGGTCCTCTGCGAGAGGGTCCCCCTGAGCACCACCTCTCCTGGGGCCTCAGCGAGAGAGGGACCACCTAGGGCCCCTCTCTGCTGGGCCATCAGCAAGAGGTTCCCACTCGGACCACCCTCCCTCTCTGCTGGGGCCTCAGCGAGAGGGTCCCTCTTGGGACCCCCTCTGCTCTTGCCTCAGCGAGAGTCCCCCTCGGACCTCCCCTCTCTCTGTGCTGTGTCCTCAGTGAGAGGGTCCCACTCAGGAACCCCTCTGCTGGGTCCTCAGCCCGAGGGTCCCCCTCGGAATCCCTCTCCATCTCTGCTTTGGCCTCCGTGAGAGGTTCCCCTTCAGGCAGGTATATTAGGCCTTTATATGTTATGCAAGTATGTTAGTATTTGTGAAGCACCCCTCTCTTTATCTTGTCTTTCTGCTATGAGCACCAGGTTCCGACATTTCCTGCCAGTTTCCATTTTAACCAGACTATCAGACTGTCTGGTGTGTGACCCCAGCTGTTGGGGGTCTGGCCCTCCCTTTATAAATAGCATAATCTCTGCCCGTGCTTTTGCTTATCATTCCCCTGTTATTACCACAGGGAAAATACCCACCTTCTCTACGTGGCAGCTTTGTGGGGTTTGGACATGACTGGCAAGCACCCCGTTTTCCCTTCTTTAGGAATGCAATGATTCCTGTGGAATCTATTAGTTCCATCATTCCTCTGAACTTGAGGAATCGCTCACGTGGGTGAACCTCAGCTCCTTGAATTTGAAGCTTGTGTCTGTCTGTGTTATCCCCATGTTTCTCTCTCACATACAGAAAACACCTCTGAAGTAAATGACACCACGTTCCAGCGCACCCTGACAGCGTGCTGGAATGGCAATTGCAATTCTGCTGTTCTTCAGCCCCTGCCCTGAATCCTGCCTGTGTCTGTTGGGACTGACGGAGAGGCCTCGTTGGCCTGATAAAGAATAAAAGAGACTGGCGTAATGGCGACCACCATAGCCAGTACATCAGCAGCCGCCACCACCAGTTACCTTGGTGACAATGAACAAGGTCGCGGTACAGACTGCCAGAGTTATGGAACAATAGGACTTTACTGATGCACATGAGCGGGTGGGCACCCTTGTGTTGTAACTGCGGGTTGATCTGTTGGCAGAGGAACAGCAGAGGCTGTGAGATTGGGTCTAGGCCTCTTGTACCCCATCGTATGCCTTTTTGTGTGCAACACCTATGCAAGTGCAAAATGCTTCCCAAGCCCGGGAACTGCTGTCTGCTCGTTGCTACCGAGCTAAAGATACTCCTATGGTCAGGGCTTCTTGTTCCCCATCATATGCTTTATGTATGTTTCACCTGTGTAGTGCTATGTTTTCCCAAGCCCGGGACCTGCTGTCTGCTCATTGCTACCGAGCTAAAAACATTCCTAGCCATGGAACAGGGTTACCTGCCTCCCTGAGTATGGTTTGTGCATCTGCAGCAGGCAATGCTTGAATGGCAGCCAGTGACAGCTAAGATGGACCAGGCACAGAAAAACCTAAGACAGGGGCTCTGTCATGCTACAGAGATTCCTGATGAAGGGTAAAGCTGATAACGTGAGAGTCTACAACCTAAGACAGGCACATTCAAGTCAGCTTTAAAACAAAAAATGCGGTCCTGTTGTGGGCTAAGGAGATGATTAGCACTTGTTAAGCTGAGCACTAGGGGAACGGGTTTGGGGCTAAAAACACCTGGTCTAATTGGGCTCAGCTGCACGCAATGTTCTGTACATGAGATTGTGGGGGAAAGAGCAAACAAGGAGAGCGGAAAGAGCAAAATGGGGAGACTTGAGAGACTTCCACCATCTCTGTTCTCCATGTCGGAGACTCATGCACAGACCTACGCCGTGTCCACGAACTGGTTCTGCTAGAGAGAACACATTTTCCCTTCTTCAGGGCATCATAGGAAACATTTGTGAGATGAGGCATCTCAGTCGTGTGTATTGGAGGCAGGAATTTGGCCCCACAGCCTCCTACCACCAGCCACTGCCCTCTTGTTCACCAAGGAATGCTTCACCCTCCTCCAGGGGCATGCTGGATTCAACACTTTCTGCTGAGGACCACTTGTGGACCATCAGCTGCCACTGATGTGCCACCTGAACCAAGAAACTCAACAGCTGACGTGTATTCTCCACAGAGGCTTTCTCACCAGGAGAGGTAGAGTAGCAACATGCCTGTATGCCTTGTTGGTGCCCGCTGCTGTCTCAGCATGGAACAGCCAAAGTTGTGCCAGCAAGGGGGACAGGTACTTTCACCGGCCTGTTGAAGGAGCTGCTGAAGAAACTGGTAAGGGATGTTGTCGGGTGGTGCGGGTTTCTGTGGTTGGGGAGGGGTCCTAAGGTGTCAAGCGTCAAGCCTGCGAGGCTTGTGTGCAGTTCAGCTGTATGGGTGCTGCTTCAAGACCTGACAGCATCCTCTGAAGTCCAGCTCCCTGCCGATGGTGCTGGACCCCAAAGAGAGGATGCAGCAGAGGACCATCCTCTTCTGCTGGGGTCCAGGAGCAGAGGAAACTTCTCTCTGCTGGGTCCAACAGCAGAGGACACTGCTTTGCTGCTGGGGTCCTACAGCAGAGGACAATCCTCCGCTGCTTGGGTACAGCAGCAGAGGAGCCTCCACTGCTGCTGGGGTCCAGTACCAGAGGACTCCCCTTTGTGCTGAGGTTCAGCAACAGAGGACCCCCCTCTGCTTCTGGGGTCCGGCACCAGAGGAACCACTTGTGCTGCTAGGTCCGGTACCCAAGGACTCTCCTCTCCTGCTGGGGTTCAGCAGCAGAGGACCCTCTACTCTGCTGGGGTCCAGCACAAGAGGACCGCCTTCTGCTGCTGGGATCAGGCAGCAGAGGACCTGCCTCTGCTGCTGGACCCCAGCTGTTAGGAAGCTGCAAAGGACCCTCCCCTCCTGCTGGACCCCTGCAGCAGAGGACCATCATCTGCTGCTGGACCACAGCATAGGGGAAGTTGCAGAGGACCCTCATTCCCTACTGGACCCCAAAGAGAGGACACAGCAGAGGACCCTCCTCTTCTACTGGCGTCCTGCAGCAGAGGACCCTCCTCCCTGCTGTGTTCCGGCAGAAGAGGACTCTCAACTACTGCTCGGGTCCGGCACCAGAGGATCCTCCTCTGCTGTTGGGGTTCGGAAGCAGACAATCCTCTTCCCTGCCTGTATCCGGAAGAAAAGGACCCTCCTCCCTGCTGTGGTCCGGCAGCAGAGGAACCTCCTATGCTCTTGGAGTACGATACCAGAGGACCACTCTCTGCTGCTGTTTTCTGATACCAGAGGACCACCCTCTGCTGCTGGGGTATGGCACTAGAAGACCCCCCTCTGCTGCTGGGTTCTGGCAGCAGAGGACCCTCCTTCTGCTGGGATCCGGCAGCAGAGGACACTCTTCCCTGCTGCAGTCCGGCAGCAGAGGACCTTCCTCTGCTCTTGGTGTCAGGCACAAAAGGACCCCCATCTGCTGCTTGGGTCCAGCAAAACAGAACCCTCTATGATCTTAGGCCCGGCACCAGAGGACACCCCTCTCTGTTGGAGTACACCACCAGAGGTGCCTCGTCTCTGCTGGGGTGGATCAGCAGAAAATCCTCCTCTCTGTCTGGGTCCGGCAGTAGAGGAGCCTACACTGCTGCTGCGTCCGACAGCAGAGGACGCTCTGCTTCTGCTGGACCCCAGCAGAGAGGAAGCTGTAGAGAAACATCCTCTCTGCTGGTGTCTAGCATGAGAGGACCCATCTCTCTGCTGGGGGCCAGCAGAAAGGAAGCAGAAGAGGACCCTCCTCTTCTTTTGGGTTCAGCAGCAGAGGACCCTCCTCTCTGCTGCAGTGCAGCACCAGAGGAGCCTTGTCTTCTGCTGTGGTCCAGCAGCAGAGGAAACTCCTCTCTGCTGGGGTCCAGAAGCAGAGCACCCTCCTCTGCTGAGTTCTAGCACTAGAGGACCTTCTTCTCTGCTAGGATCCAGCTCCAGATGACCTCCTCTCTGTTGGGGTCCAACATTCGAGGACCCTTCTCTATTCTGGCGTCCGGCAGTAGAGGACCCTCCTCTCTTTTTGGGTCTGCCAGCAGAGGACGCTCCTCCCTGCTGGGGTCCAGCAGCAGAGGACATTCATCCATGCTGGAGAGCCTTGGATAAGCGTCCCGCACTGAGTGCTGATAGCCACGAGAGGGCGCCCAAAACCGCCATTCTTTTCTTTTCTTCTTTTCTTTTCCTTTTTTTTTTTTTTTAACAGGTTTATTTATTTTATTCCAAGGTCAGATATACAGAGAGGAGGAGAGACAGAGAAGAAGATCTTCCGTCCGATGATTCACTCCCCAAGTGAGCCACAATGGCTGGTGCATGCCGATCCAAAGCCAGGAACCTGGAGCCTCTTCTGGGTCTCCCATGTGGGTGCAAGTTTCCAAAGCTTTTTGCCGTCCTTGACTGCTTTCCAAGGCCACAATCAGGGATCTGGATGGGAAGTGGAGCAGCCAGGATTAGAACCGGTGACCATATGGGATCCCGGCTCGTCCAGGGCGAGGACTTTAGTTGCTAGGCTACGGCGCTGGGCCCCAAGCTGCCCTTTCTACCACTGGTGGGCTCAGGCCTTCTGAGCTCTAGACAGTCCAACCCGAGCCATCCTAGGGTGAGGTGGGGGTCACAGACAGTATTCTGGTACACGTGTTGTTGAAAGATCAGGGCTCCAAGGCCGAACAGGCCACATGCCAAAGCCCGGGAGGGGTGGAGGACGCTTGGGGCCTAGCATCAGTTCGGGCCTCTGTGATAGGAAGTGTCAGGGTGCCTTTAAGAGCAAGGCACTTAAAGAACTCTGGTAGGTGGTGTCCTATGTCAGCATGCCCACAGGCCCTCTGGGAGCTGGAGTCCAACACCAGCATCCTGTAGGCCCTCAGGGAGCTAGAGTCCCGCACCTGCGTACCACAGGCCCTCTGTGAGCTGGTGTTACACACCAGCCCACTGGGGTTGTACTGTGCCAGATGAGGTCCCGGGAAACCTTACCGCCACCCCCATTTCTTGCAGAGCACCCTGAGATGCAGACTCTGGGCGTTCTTTGGCAAGTGGAGCATCTCCCTGATGAGCTACCAAGAGGGCTTCATTGACTTTTATTTTTTTTTTTTATTCCAAAGTCCAAGATACAGAGAGGAGGAGAGACAGAGAGAGAGGAAGATCCTCTGTCCGATGATTCACTCTCCAAGTGAGCTGCAACAGCTGGTCCCCTCGGGACCCACTCTGCTGGGGCCTCACCGAGAGGGTCCCCCTCAGAACCGCATCCTTCGCTGCTGGGGCCTCAACGAGAGGGTCACACTCGGGATCCCCTCTGCGGGGCCCTCAGCGATAGTGACAGCCGCAGCCCGACTCCCTCAGTGCTGGGATCTTAGAGTGAGGGAACCCCGAACCCCCCCTCTCTCTGCTGCTGTCTCAGTGAGAGGGACCCTTCGCCCTCCTTTCTCTCTCTCTCTTTCTCTCTCTGCTGGGGCCTCAGCAAGAGGTTCCCGTCGGGACCCCCTCTGTTGGGGCTTCAGGGAGAGGGACCATCTGCTGCCCTCTCTCTCTGTTCTCTGGTGGGAACTCAGCGCGATGGTGCCACTTGTACCCCACCTCTCTCTCTACTGGGGCCTCAGCGAGAGGGACTCACAACCACCCCCTTTCTCTCTCTCTCTCTAATGGGGCCACAGCGAGAGGGACCCTCTGAGCCAGAGCCTCTATCTCTGCTTGGGCCTCAGCGAGAGGGTCCCCCTCGGGACCCCGTCTGCTGCGGCCTAAGTGAGAGGGACCACCGGAACCCCCCTCCCTAGCTGCTGGGGCCTCAGTGACACGGACCACCAAGCACCCCTCCATCTCTGCTGGGGCCTCAGTGAGAGGGTCCCCCTTGGACACCCCCTCTCTCTCTGCTGGAGCCTCAGCGAGAAGATACCCCTTGGGTCACCCTCTCCTCGGGCTTCAGGAAGAGGCTCCCCCTCGGGACCCCTCCATCTCTGCTGGAGCCTCAGCGAGAGGTTCATCCTCTGGACCCCCTCTGCTGGGGCCTCCTTGAGAGAAACTCCCTCAAGACACCCTCAGCTGGGGCCTCAGCGAGAGGGCTCCCCGGAGCGCCTTCCCTCACTGCTGGGGCCTCAGCGAGAGGGTCCCCCTCGGGACTCCCTCTGCTGGGGCCTCAGCTAGAGGGACCCTTTGCACCCTCCTCTCTCTTCTGCTGGGCCTCTGAAGGAAGTTAGCACTCAGACCCCCTCTTCTCTCTGCTGGGGCCTCAGGGAGTGGGACACTCGGCCCCCTTTCTCTGCTGAGGCCTCAGCGTGATATACCCTAGGGACCCCCTGTGCTGGAGCCAAAGCGAGAGGGACCCCTGGCAACTCCTCCCTTGCTGCTGGGCCTTAGCAAAAGAGACCACTCGGGACCTCCTCTACTAGGGCCTCAGCGAGATTGTCCACCTTGGGACCTCCCCTGCTGGGGCCTCAGTGGGAGGGTCCCCCTCGGACCACCCATCTCTGCTGGGACCTCAGCGAAGGGGCCCCATTGGGACCCCCTCAGCTGGGGCCTCAGCAAGAGGGACCCTCAAGCTGCTGGTGCTTCAGCGAGAGGGTCCCACTCCAAACCCATTCTGCTGGGGCCTTAGCGAGAGGGAACCTCGTCCCCATCTATCTCTCTGCTTCTGCTGGGGCCTCGGCGATGGGATCCCCCTCGGGAGCCCCTCTGCTTGGCCCTCTGTGAGAGAGTGTTCCTCGGAGCCTCCTCTCTCTGCTATGGCCTCAGCGAGGGTCCCACTCGGGACAAACTCTGCTGGGGCCTCAGCAAGATCGTCCACCTTGGGACCTACTTTGCTGGGGTCTCAGCGAGACAGTCCCCTTCGGACCCCCTCTCTCTGTGCTGAGGCCTCAGCAAGAGGGTCCCCCTGGGACCCACTCTGCTGGAGCCTCAGTGAGATTATTCCCCTCGGATCCCTCCCTCTCTCTCTGCTGGGGGCCTCAGTGAGAGGGACACCCAAAGCCCCTCTCCCCATCTGCTGTGACCTTAGCAAGTGGGTCCCCCTCGGACCCCCTCTCTCTGCCTTGGCCTTAGCGAGAGAGTCCCACTAGGGACCCACTCTGCTAGGGCCTCAACGAGAGGGACCCCTGGCGCCCCCCACCCTCTCTTCAGGGGCCTCAGCAAGAGGGTCCCCCTCAGACTCACCCTCTGTCTCTGCTGTGGCCTCAGCGAGACGGTCCACTCGGGACCCACTCTGCTGTGGCCTCAGCAAGAGGTTCCCCCTCGGACCCGCTCTCTCTGCTGTGGCCTCAGGGAAAGAGTCCCACTAGGGACCCAGTCTGCTAGGGCCTCAGCGAGAGAGTCCCACTAGGGACCCACTCGGCTAGGGCCTCAGCGAGAGGGTCACCCTCAGGACCCACACTCTCTTTCTCTCCTCTGGGGCTTCAGCGAGAGGGTCCTCTTCAGACTCCCTTCTCTCTCTGCTGGGGCTTCAGGGAGAGGGTCACACTCGGACCCTCCCTCCCTCGCTGCTGGGGCCTCAACAAGAGGGTCCCACCCGGGACCCACTCTGCTGGGGCCTCAGTGAGAGGGATCCTTTCTTTGCTGGGGCCTCAGTGATAGGGAACCTCCCAGCCAAAGCCTCTTATCTCTGCTGGGGCCTCTGAGATAGGGTCCCCCTAGGGACATCCTCTGCTGGGGCCTCAGCAAGGTGAAACCCTGGCGACCCCTCCCTGGCTCCTGGGGCGTCAGCAAGAGGTACCCCTGGGGACCCCTTCTGGTGGGGCCACAGCGAAAGGGACACCTGGAGCCATCTAACCATTCTGCTGGGGCCTAGGCGAGAAGGTACCACTCGGGATCCCCTCTGCTGCGGCCTCAGCGAGAGTGCCTCCCAAGCCCCCTTCCCTCTCTGTGGATGCCTCAGCAGGAGGGTCCCCATCGCAACCCCTCTGCTGGGGCCTCGTCGAGAGAGATCCTCATTACCTGACCCTCTCTCTCTATTGGGGCCTCAGCGAGAGGGTCCACCTCAGGAACCCCATCTTCTGGGGCCTCAGTGTGGTGTCCAAGGGTGTCAAGCCTCAGCCTGCCAGGCAGATGGCCTGTATAGGTGCTGCTTCAAGTCCTGGTTGTTTCCCCTGCAATCAAGCTCCCTGCTGATGATCCTGGGGGAGCAGTGGAGGATGGTGCAGGGGTTGTGCCCCTGTGCCCCATGAACCTTTATGACATGTGAATGAAGCTTCTGGTTACTGGGCTTGTCCTGGCCCAGACACAGCTGGCTCTGGTGGAAGGGAGCCAGCACATGCAAGAAAGTTTGCTCTGTCTCACTCTCTGTTCCTCTGTGCTTCAAAGCAAACAGAACAGAGGGATGCAGGCAGGCAGGAAGGAAGAGAAAGAAAGCTGCTGGCTTCCTGGGAGGGAGTGTGCTGTGTGCTGTGTACTGTGCTGTGGCTCTAGACCGCTTTTGTCTGCCAACGAGGACCCCAAGGACATGTGTGGTGTTTCAGTCCTGGGACTCCTGTGCAACCTCTCCGAAGAATGTCCTTGAGAGTGAATGTCTCTCAAGCCAGGTTTGTTTCCCTTGTTTGTGCGGTAGAGCCTGGAGAAGCATCATGCAATGAGTCCTGCTGACCACGAGAGGGTGCGCAAAGCTGCCCTTTCTACCCCTGGTTGTCCTCAGGCCTTTTGAGCACAAGAAGGCCCAGCCAGAGCCATCCTAGTGTTAGGTGGGGGTCCATTACAGTGTTCCTGGATATGTGTCGCTGGAAGATTGGGGTCAAAGGCAGAACAGCCCTCATACCAAGGTCCAGGAGGGTTTGGAGGACACTTGTAGCTTTGCATCAGCCTACACCTCTGTGCTAGGAAGTGGTGTGTGCCTTCACCAGCAAGGTACAACCTAGGGCACGGGGAGAAACCTTGGAGCTGGAGTCCCACATCAGCGTGCCCACAGGCCCTCTGAGAGCTGGAGTCCCACATCAGCATGCCAACAGACCCTCTGGGACCTGGAGTTACACACAGGCTGACAAGCCCTGATTTTTCACAGATGTGGTCCCCAGAAACATTTACACCACCTCCTTTCCTAGCTGAGCAACCCTAGGTAGGCCCTTGGCTTTCTTTACCAAGTGGAGCAGCTCCCTGATGGGCTGCGGAGAGGCCTTCATGTGTTTTTGCATGTGTGGAGTGGCAGTTATGGTGATACAACACGCGGCATTCCTCTGCCTAGCTCAGTGGGTGTGTGCTGTGTGCTGTGTCCTGTGTTTCTAGACTGCTTTTGTCTGCCAATGCAGACCCCAAGGGCATACGTAGGTCTTCCGTCCTGGCACTCCTGTGAAACCTCTTCAAAAAGTGTCCTTGATAGTGAATTTCTCTCAGGCCAGGTTTGATTCCCATGTCTGGGCAGGAGAGACTGGAAGAGCGTCCTGCTGTGAGTTCAACTGTACACGAGAGAGCGTGCAAAGCTGCCTTTCTACCCCTTGTGGGCTCAAGCCTTTTGAGCACAAGACGGCCTGACCCAAGGCATCCTAGCATCAGGTGGTGCTCCCGGACAGTGTTCCTGGACACAGGATGCTGGAATATTGGGGTTCAAGGCAGAACAGCCCGCATACCAAGGTCCAGGAGTGTGTATAGGATGCCTGTGTCCTTGCATCAGCCCAGGCCTCTGTGCTAGGAGGTGGCTGTGTGCCTTCACCAGCAAGGAACATCAGAGGGCACTGGGGAAACCTGCGAGCTGGAGTTCCACGTCAGGGCACCCAGAGGTCCTGTGGGAGCTGGAGTCCCACATCAGTCTCTCCAAGGGCCCTCTGAAACATGGAGACTCACATCAGTTTGTCCATGGTCCCTCTGAGAGTTGAAATCCTAGGTCATTGTGCCCACGCACCCTCTGTGTGCTAGTGTCCCACGTCAGTGTGCCCATGGACCCTCTGGGACCTGGAGTTACTCAACAGCTGACTAGCACTGGTCTTTCGCAGATGAGATCCTTGGAAACATTTACACCACTCTTTCCTCACAGAGCACCGTTAGGGGCAGGAACTAGGTGCTCTTTAGCAAGTGGTGAAGCTCCCCGATGGGCTGCATAGAGGCCTTTGTGCATTTTTGCATTTGTGGAGTGGCAGTTAGTGTGATACACCACTCGGCCTTCTTCTGCTTAGCTGGGTGGAATCTGGGCATGTGGGCTCCTAAGCCAGGAGCAGGTGGATGGGTAAGTAAGCACCAGAGGTCACCAGTCATCTGGAATAAGAAGTCCCAGGCCTTAGCTGCTGCAAGAGCACCCTGGACATGCATTCTCACTGTCTAGCAGGGATGGTGGATGGGGAGCCACCAAACCTGCAAAAGGGAGGGCCTCCATGCCATCTTCAAGAATGGGATCACAAGGACCATATTCCATTCTACAAGGCATCATATTAAACATGTGTCATGTGCATTGGAGGCATGAATTTGGTCCCAGAGCGCCCTGTCAAATGCAAGTGCCCTCTTGTTCACCAGGGAATGCTTCACCCTATACCAGGACCATCCTGGATTCAAGACCCTTTCTCTTGCTGTGGACCACTTGTGGACCATCAGCTGCCACTGATGTGCCACCTGAACCAAGAAACCCCAACAGCTGATGTGTATTCTCCACAGAGGCTTTCTCACCAGGAGAGGTAGAGTAGCAGCATGCCTGGATGCCTTGTTGGTGCCCGCTGCTGTCTCAGCATGGAACAGCCAAAGTTGTGCCAGCAAAGGGGACAGGTACTTTCACCGGCCTGTTGAAGGAGCTGCTGAAGAAACTGGTAAGGGATGGAGTCGGGTGGTGCGGGTTTTGGTGGTTGGGGAGGGGTCCTAAAGTGTCAAGCCTCAGCCTGCGAGGCTTGTGTGCAGTTCAGCTGTATGGGTGCTGCTTCAAGACCTGACAGCATCCTCTGAAGTCCAGCTCCCTGCCGATGGTGCTGGTTGAACAGCGGAGGATGGCGCAGAGGCTTGTGCCCCTGTGGCCCTGTGCCCCTGTGGGACATGTGGAGGAAGCTTTTGGTGTCCGGGCTTGTCCTGGCCCAGCCACATCTAGCTCTGGTGGTGGTCCCTGGGGAAGAGAGGGAGCAGATGCAAGAAAGATTGCTCTCTCTCTCTCTCACTCTCTGTTCCTGTGTGCTCCAAGCAAACAGGACAGATTCAGGCAGGCAGGCAAGAAGGCAGAAAGTGAGAGATTGTTATTGGCCTCCTGGCAGGGAGTGTGCTCTGTGCTGTGTGCTGTGCTGTGACTGAAGTCTGCTTTTGTCTGCCAATGCAGACCCCAAAGGTGTGCGTAGGGCTTCTGTCCTGAGACTCCTGTGCAAGATCTCCAAAGTGTGTTATTGAGAGTGAATGTCTCTCAGGCCAGGTTTGTTTCTCTTGTGCAGTAGAGCCTGGAGGAGCGTCCTGCAGTGAGTGAGTCCTGCTGCCGAGTAGAGGGCACATAAGCTGCCCTTTCTCCCGCTGGTTGGGCTCATTCCTTTTTTTTTTTTTTTGTAAAATTATTTATTATTTAACTTCATTAATTACATTGTATTATGTGACACAGTTACATAGATACTTGGGTTCTCCCACCCCTCCCCAAGCCCTCCCACCATGGTGGATTCCTCCACCTTGTTGCATAACCACAGCTCAAGTTCAGTTGAGATTCCCCCATTGCAGGCGTATACCAAACATAGAGTCCAGCATCTTATTGTACAGTCAAGTTCAACGGCTTCTTAGGTATACCCTCTCTGGTCTGAAGACAGAGCTAGCAGAGTATCATCCCAGTCAACACTAGACAGCCAAGCCCCAGCCATGCTAGTTTCAGGTGGGGGTCCTGGAGAGTGTTCCTGAATACTTGTCCCTTGAATTTCGGGTAAGGCTGAAATGCCTGCAAACGAAGGTCCAGGATGGATTTGAGGATGATTGTGGTCTTGCATCATCCTGGACCTCTGTGCTAGGAAGTGGCTGTGTGCCTTCACCATTAAGATACCACATAGGACATGGGGAGAGCGCTGGGAGCTGGAGTTCCACATTAGGGCACCCAGAGGCCCTGTGGTAGATGGAGTCCCATGTCAGCGTGCCCAGAGTCCCTATGGGAGCTGGAGACGCACATTAGCGTGCTCTTGGGTCTCTGAGATCAGGAGACCCATGTCAGTGTGCACATGGGCCCTCTATGATACTGAGTCCTAGTTCAGCGTGCCCATGTGTCCTGTTGGGAATTGGGGTCTCATGTCACTGTGCCCATGGGTCTTGTAGGAGCTTGATACAAACGTCAGTGTGCACACAGGCACTCTGGGAGTTGGAGTCCCACGTCAGTGTGCAGAAGGACCCTCTGGTACCTGGAGTTACTCACTGACTGGCTAGCATTGATCTTTCGCAGATGAGCTCACCAGAAACCTTGCCACTACCCCCTTTCATCACAAAGCACCCTTGGGGACAGGGCCTGGGCTTTCTTTAGCAAGTGCAACTGCTCCCCGATGGGCTGCAGAGAGGCCTTCGTGTATTATTGCATGTGTGGGGTGGCAGTTAGGGTGATACAGCACTCGGCCTTCCTCTGCCTAGCTGGGTGGTGTCTGGGCTTGTGGGATCCTAAGGATGGAACAGTGGAAGGACGAGTAAGCACCAAAGGACACCAGTCATCTGGAATAGGAAGCCCCAGGCCTTAGCTTCTGCGAGAGCACCCTGGGTCATGCAGTCCCACTTTCCAGCAGGTAGGACGGTGGCCTGGGAGGAACCAAGGCCTCCACAAAATAGGCCCTCCCATGCCATGGGCAGGCATGGGCTCACGAAGACCATTTTGCCTTCTTCAGAGCATCCTAGGAAACACTGGAAGTGGGGATCAGGCATCGCCATCGTGTGCATTGGAGGCAGGAATTTGGCCCCACAACCCCCTACCAAATGCCATTGGACTTTCGTTCACCAGGGAATGCTTCACCATCCCCCAGGGGCATCCTGGATTCAAGACTCTTTCTCTTGCAGGCCACCAGGGGACCATCAGCTGCCACTGATGTGCCACCTGCCACAAGACACCTCAACAGCTGACGTGTACTCTCCACAGAGGTCCATCTCATTAGACAGGTAGAGTAGCAGCATGCCTGGATGCCCTGTTGGTGCCCTCTGCTCTCTCAGCACACAGGGCAAAAGTTATGCAAGACTGGAGGACAAGTACATTCACGGGCCTGGTGAAGGAGCTGCTGAAGAATGCTGCTAGGGGTGGAATCGGTGGAGCGGGTTGGGGTGGTGCTGCGTGGTGTCCGAGGGCCTCAAGCCTCAGCCTGCCAGGCAGATGGCCTGTATGGGTGCTGCTTCAAGTCCTGACTGCTTCCCAGGCAGTCTAGCTCCCTGCTGATGCTCCTGGGAGAGCAGTGGAGGATGGTGCAGGGGCTTGTGCAACTGTGCATCTGTGCCCCTGTAGGACATGTGGAGGAAGCTCCTGGTGTCCGGACCTTGTCCTGGCCCAGTCACATCTGGCTCTGGTGGTGGTCCTTGAAAAGTGAGCCAGCAGATGCAAGAAAGATTGCTCTCTCTCCCTGTCTGTTCCTTTGTGCTTCAAACAAAACAGGACAGATTCAGACAGGCATGCAGAAGGGAAGGAAGTGAAAGAAAGCTGCTGTCCTGGGTGGTAGGGAGTGTGCTGTGACTGAAGACTGCTTTTGTCTGCCAATGCAGATCCCAAGCGTGTGCGTAGGGCTTCTGTCCTGGGACTTCTGTGCAACCACTCCAAAGAGTGTCCTTGAGAGTGAATTTCTCTTAGGCTGGGATTGTTTCCCTTGCTTGTGCAGGAGAGCCTGGAGGAGTGTCCTGCAGTGAGTCCTGCTGGCCATGAGAGGACGCATAAGCTGCCCTTTCTACCCCTGGTTGGCTGAGGCATTTTGAGCAGTAGAAGGTCCAGCCCCAGCCATCCTAGTGTCAGGTGGGAATCCCGGACAGAATTCCTTTATATGTGTCCCTTGAAGATTGGGCTCCAAGGCCGAACAGCCCGCATATGAAGGACCAGGAGGGGGTGGAGGACGCTCGTGGCCTTGCATCAGGCCAGGCCTCTGTGCTAGGAAGTGGCTGTCTGTCTTCACCAGCAAGGTACAACCTAGGGCACAAGGAGAACTAGAAGCTGGAGTTGCACGTCACGGTCCCCAGAGGCCCTGAGGGATGAGGAGTCCCAGTCAGTAAGCCCACGAGCCCTATGGGAGCTGAAATCCCATGTGAGTGTGCACATGGACCCTCTGGGAGCTGGAATCCTACATCAGTGTGTCCATGGGCCCCGTGAGACCTGGGGTCCATGTCTGTGTACCCATGAGCCCTCTTGGACCTCAATCCTAATTCACTATTCCCCAATCCCTGTGGAATCTGGGGTCCCACGTCAGCGTGCCCATGGACCCTCTGAGACTGGAATTACACACCAGTTGACTAGCACTGATGGTTCGCAGAAGAGGTACCTAGAAAACTTTCCAGAATCCGGAAGCAGAGGAACCTCCTCCCTGCTGGGGTTCAGCAGCAGAGGACCATCCTGGCTGCTGGGGACCGGCAGCAGAGGACCCTCCACCCTGCTTGGGTGTGGCAGCAGAGGACCCTAATCCCTGCAGGGTCCTGCAATAGAGGACCCTTCTCCCTGCTCCTGGACCCCAGCAGAGAGGAAGCAGCAGAGGACCCTCCTCCCTACTGGACAACAAAGAGAGAAAGCAGCAGAGGACCTTCCTCTCTGCTGGTGTCCGAAAGCAAAGGACCCTCCAACCTGTTGTTGTTTGGCAGCAGAGGAACTTCCACAGTGTTGGGGTGTAGCAAAGAGGTAGTAGCATAGATACCTCCTCCATGCTGTGGTCCAGCCGCAGAGGACCCTCCTCTGCAGCTGGATCTCAGCAGAGAGGAAGATGCAGAGTATCCTCGTCTCCTGCTGGACCCCAAAGAGAGGATGAAGCAGAGAACCCTGCTCTCTGCTGGGGTCCGGCAGCAGAGGACTCCTCCCTGCCTGGGTCAGGCAGCAGAGGACCCTCTTCCCTGCTGGGTTCTGACAGCAGAGGACCCTCCTCTCAACTGGGTTCCGGCAACAGAGGACCCCCCTCCATGCTGGGGTCTGGAAGCAGAGGACCCTCCTCTGCTGTTGGGGTCCTGCACAAGTGGACTTCCCTCAGATGCTGGGTTCTGGTAGCAAAGAATCCTCCTCTCTGCTGGGTTCCGGCAGCAGAGGACACTCCTCCATGCTGGGGTCTGGAAGCAGAGGACACTGCTCTACTCCTGGTATCTGGCACTAGAGGATCCTCCTCTGCTCCTGAGGTCCGGCAGCAGAGGATTTTCCTCCCTGCTGGGGTATGGCAGCCGGGGAACCTCCTGCCTTCCGGGGTCCAACAGCAGACGACCCTCCTCTTCTGCGGGACCCCTGTAAAGAGGTGCTCCCCTGCTACTAGACCACAGCAGAGAAGAAGTTGCAGAGGACCCTCACCTCATGCTGCACCCCAGGGAGATGACATAGGAGAATACACTCCTCTTCTGCTGGGGTCCGGCACCAGTGGACTCTCCTCTCTGCTGTACCCCAGCAGAGAAGAAGCTGCAGAGGACACTGCTCTCTGGGTGGGCATCAAACAGAGGAAGCAGTAGAGGACACTCCTGTTCTGCTGGGGTCTGGCAGCAGAGGTCACTCCTCAGTGTTAGCATCAGGGAGCATAGGAGCTTCCTCTCCTATTGGGGTCCAGCACCAGAGGACACACCTCTCTGCTGAGGTCCAAAACCAGAGTACCCTAGTCTCTGCTGGGGTCAAGCAGCAGGGACCCTCCTTACTCCTGGGGTCCAGCACCAGAGGACGCTGCTGTACTGCTGGGTTCATACAGCAGAGGACCCTCCTGCCATCTGGGGTCCGACAGCAGAGGACCCTCGTTTGCTTCTATTCCGGCATCAGAGGAACCTCCTCTGCTGCTCGGGTCCGGCATCAGAAGACTCCTCTCTGCTGGGGTCTGGCAGCAGAGGCCCCTCCTCCCGGCTGGGGTCAGGCAGCAGAGGACCATCCTCTCTGCTGGGGACTAGTATGAAAGACCCTCCTCCCAGCTGTGGTCCTGCAGCAGAGGACCCTCCACTGCTGTTGTGTCCGGTAGCAGAGCACCCTCCTCTGTTTAGGAACCCCAGCAGAAAGGAAGCAGCAAAGGACCCTACACTCTGCTTTGGTCCAGCAGCAAAGGACCCTCCTCTCTGCTGTGGCACAGCAGAGAAAGCAGAATAGGAGCCTTTATTCAGCTGGGGTCCCGCAGCAGAGGACCTTCCTCTTCTGCTCTGTTCCAGCAACAGAGGGTCCTCCTCTACTGCTGAACCCCTGCCTCCGAGGATCATCCTTTGCTGCGGGACCACAGCAGAGAGTAAGTTACAGAGGACACTCATCTCCTGCTGGACCCCTAAGAGAGGACAAAGAGGAGGACCCTCCTCTCTGCTGGGTTCCGGCAGTAGTGGAAACTCCACTGCTGTGGTCTGGTAGCATAGGACCCTCCTCTGCTAAGGGGTGCGGCAGCAGAGAACACTCCTCTCTGTTGGGCTCTGGCACCAGAGGACACCCCTCTCTGCTGAGGTCCGAAACCAGAGTACCCTAGTGTCTGCTTGGGTCGAGCAGCAGGGACCCTCCTTATTCCTGGGGTCCAGCAGCAGAGGACGCTACTCAGCTGCTGGGTTCATACAGCAGAGGATCCTCCTCTACTGCTGGACCCCTGCCTCCGAGGATCATCCTCTGCTGCTGGACCACAGCAGAGAGTAAGTTACAGAGGACACCTGTCTCCTGCTGGACCCCTAAGAGAGGACAAAGAGGAGGACCCTCCTCTCTGCTGGGTTCCGGAAGTAGAGAAAACTCTGCTAATGGGGTTTGGCAGCAGAGGACCCTGCACCCCTGCAGCAGAGGACCCTCCTCCCTGCTGGACCCCAAAGAGAGGACGCAGCACTGGACATTCCTCTTCTACTGGTGTCCAGAAGCAGAGTACTCACCTCTTCTGCTGGCTCCAGCAGCAGAGGACCCTCCTCTCTCCTGATGTCCGGCAGCAGAGGAAGTCCTCTCTGCTGGAGTCCGGCAGCAGAGAACCCCCTTATGCTCTCTCCTGATGTTCGGCAGCAGAGGAAGTCCTCTGTGCTGGATTCCGGCAGCAGAGAGCCCCTTTGCTGCTGGATTCCAGCAGCAGAGAACCCCCTTATGCTGGTTGCGTCTGGCAGCAAAGACACCCCCTCTGCTGCTGGGTTTCGGTACCAGTGACCCGCTTGTCCTGCTGGGCCTTGGTAGCAAATGACACTCTTTATGCTGGGTTCTGGCTGCAGACAACACCCATGTTCTGCTCGGGTCCAGCAGCAGAGTTCCTCCCTCTGCTGTTGGTGTCTGGAAGCACAGGACCCCCCTCTGATGTTGGGTTCCTGCAGCTGAGGACCCTCCTCCCTGCCTTGGTACTGCAGCAGAGTCCCTCCTCTCTGCTGGGGTCTGGCACAACAACACCCTACACTCTGCTGGGGTCCAGCAACAGAGAACCCTCCTCTGTTGCTGGGGTCCATCAACAGAGGACACCATTCTCTGCTGGGGTCCAGCACCAGAGGACCGTCCTCTCAGCTTGATCGAGCAGCAGAGGACCTTCATCTCTGCTGGGGCCCGGCACCAGAGTTCAATCCTCTACTGCTCAGGTCAGACAGCAGAGGACACTCCTCCCTGCTGTGTCTGGCAGCAGAGGACCCTCCTCTGCTTTTGGGGTCTGGCACTAGAGGACCTCCCTCTCTGCTGGGGTCCAGCAACAGAGGATCTTTCTCTGTGCTGGGGTGTTTCACCAGATGACACCCCTCTCTGCTGGGGTCCAGCACAGGACGACCCTCCTATGTGTTGGAGTCCCCCAGCAGAGCACCCTCCTCTCCTGGGGTCTAGCACGAGAGGACCCTCCTTCTCTTCTGGGGTCCTGCAGTGCAGGACCCTGCTTTCTGCTCGGGTCCGGCAGCAGAGTACCCTACGCTCTGCTGTGGTCCCGCACCAGAGACACCCCCCTCTGCTGCTGGTGTCCGGCACCAGTAGACCCTCCTCTGCTGCTGGGACTGGCAGCAGAGAACCATTCTCCCTGCTGGTTTACGGCAGAAGAGGATGCTCTACTGCTGCTGGAGTCTGGTAGCAGAGGATCCTTCACTCTGTAGGACCCCAGCAGAGAGGAGAGTCCTCTGCTGCTTACTCTCTACTGGGGTCCGACAGCACCAGAGGACCCTCCACTGCTGCTGGGGTCTAGCATCAGAGTACCCCCCTCTGTAGCTTGGTTCCGGCACCAGAGGACCCACCTCTGCTGATGGTGCCGGCAGCAGAGGACCCTACTCCCTGCTGTTTTCCAGCACCAGAGTACCCTGCTCTGCTGCTGGGGTCTGGAAACAGAAGACCCTCCACTCTGTTGGACCCCAGCAGAGAGGTAGCAGCAAAGGAGCTGCCTCTCTGATGGTTTCCGGCAGCAGAGGACCCTCCTCTGTACTGGGGTCCGGCAGCAGAGGACCATCGTCCCTGCTGAGGTCCAGAAGAATGAACCCTCCTCCCTGCTGTGGTCCGGCAGCAGAGGACCACCCTCTGCTGTTCTGGTCCAGCACCAGAGGACCCCCTCTCTGCATGGGCTTAGCACAAAAGGACCCTCTTCTCTGCTGGGGTCCAGCACCAGAGGAAACAGCACAGGAACCTCCACTCTGCTGGGGTCCTGCAGCAGATGACACACCACTTCTGCTGGGTTTAAGCAGCAGAGTTCCTACTCTCCTGTGGGACACCTGCAGCATAGGGCCCTCCTCTGCTGCTGGACCCCAGCAGAGAGGAAGTACAGAGGACACTCAACTCCTGTTCGACCCCAAAGAGAGGATGTGGCAGAGGAACCCCCTCTTCTGCTGTGTTCCGACAGCAGAGGACCATGCTCTCTGCTGGGGTCTCGCAGCAGAGAACACTCCTCTCTGCTGGGGTCTGGCAACAGAGGACCCTACTCCCTGCTGGGGCCTGGCAGCCGAGGACCCACCTCCTTGCTGGGCATCAGCAGTGGAGGACCCTCTTCTGCTGCTGGGGTCCGGCAACAGAGGAACCTCGTTCCTGCTGTGTTCTGGCAGCTGAGGATTCTCCTTCTTGCTGGATTTGAACAGCAGAGGAACCTCCTCTGCTGAAGGAACATAACAGAGATAAAGCATCATAAGACCCTCTTCTCTTCTGGGGTCCAGCATCAGAGACCCTCATTTCTGCTGGACCCCAGCACAGAGGAAGCCGCAGAGGACAATCCTCTCTGCTGAGGTACAACAATAGAGTACCCTCCTCTCTGCTGGGGTCCGGCAACAGAAGACCCTCATCTGCTGCTGATGTCCAGCAGCAGATGCCCATCCTCTGCTTTTGGTGTCTGGCAGCATAAGACACTCGTCTCCGTTGGACCCCATCAGAGAGGAATCAGCAGAGGACCATCCTCTCTACTGGGGTACAGCAGTAGAGGACCCTAATCTCTGTTGAGGTCCATCACCAGAGGATCCGCCTCTCTGCTGGGGTCCGGCAGAGAAGAAGCAGCAGAGGACCCTCCTCTATGCTGGTGTCCAGAGGAGGACCCTCATCTCTGCTGGCATGCGGCAGCAGAGGACCATCCTCTCTGCTGGGTCCGGCAGCAGAAAACTTTCCTCTTCTGCAGGGATCCGGCACCAGAGAACACCCCTCTGCTGGGGTCGGGCAGCAGAGGATCCTACTTTACTGCTGGGGTCCAGAAAAATAGGACCCTCCTCTCCGTTGGACCCCAGTGGAGAGGAATCAGCAGAGGACCGTCCTCTGCTGGAGTCCAGCAGTAGAGTACTCTCCTCTCTGCTGGGGTCCAGCACCAGAGGACTATCCTCACTGCGGGTGTCCAGCATAGACGAAGCAACAGAGGACCCTCCTCTCTGCTGGGGTCCAGCAGAAGACCCTCTTCTTTACTGGGGTCCGGCAGCAGATTACATTCCTGTATTGCTGGGGTACCGCTGCAGAGGACCCACTTCCCTGCTGGGGTCTGGCAGCAGTGGACACTCCACTTTGCCTTGCTTCCAGCAGCTGAGGACCCTCGTCTCCTGCTGAACCCCTGCAGAAGATGACCCTCCTATGCTGCATGACCTCAGCAGAGAAGAAGTTCTAAAGGACCCTCGTTTCCTCATGGACTTCAAAGAGAGGCCGCAGCAGAGGACCCTCCTCTTCTGTTGTGGTTGGGGAGCAGAGGAACCTCTTCTTCTGCTGGGGTCCGGCAACAGAGGACCCTTCGCTCTGCTGGGGTCCAGGAGCAGAGGACCCACTCACTGCTGGGGTCCGGAAGCAGTGGACCTCCTCTGCTGGACCCCAGCAGGGAGGAAGCAGCAGAGGATCCTCCTCTCTTCTGTGATCCAGCAGTAGAGGACACTCCTCTCTGCTCTGCCAAAATAAACAGGAAGCAGCAGAGGATCCACCTCTCTGCCTGGGTTCGGCACCATATGACGTTCCTCTCTGCTGGGTCTAGCACGTGAGGACCCTCGTCTGTGCTAGGATCCAGTGAGTAAAATGCTGCAGAGGACCCTTCTCTCTGCTGTAGTCCAGCAGCCAAGGACCCTCCTATCCTGCTGAACACCAAAGAGAGGAAGCAGGAGAGGACCTCTCTGCTGGGGTCAGGCTCCAGAAGACACTCCTTCCTGCTGGGGACAGGCAGCTGAGAACCCTGGTCTCAGCTGGGGTACAGCAGAAGAAGACCCCCCTCCGCTGCAGGTGTTCGGCATCAGAGTACCCTCCCCTCTGCTGGGTTCTGGCTGCAGAGGTCCCTGTTCTCTGCTGTGTTCCTGCAGCAAAGGAGCCTCCTCTCTGCTGGGGTCCGACAGTAGTGGAATCTCTCTTTGCTGGGTTCCGGCACCAGAGGATCCTCCTCTGCTGCTGGGGTCCGGAACCAAAAACTCCCATCTCGGCATGGGTCCTGCAGCACAGGACCCTCAACTGCTTCTGGGGCACAGCGCCAGAGGACCCCCTCTCTTATTGGGTCCAGCAGCAGAGGCCCTCCTCACTGCTGGCGTCCAGCAGCAGAGGACCCTCCCTCTGCTGTTGTCTGGCACCACATTTACCAACTCCCTACTGGCGTCAGGTACCAGATTACCCTCCTCTGGTGCTGGGGCCCGGCACTAGAGGACCCCCCTCTCTGATTGGGTCCAGCAGCAGAGGACCCTCCTCACTGCTGGGGTCCAGCAGCAGAGGACCTTCCTCTCTGCTGGGGTCTGGCAGCAGAGGACCCTCCTGTCTGCTGTAGTGCAACACCAGAGAAGCCTCGTCTTCTGCTGTGGTCCAGCAGTAGGGGAAACTCCTCTCCGCTGGGGTCCAGAACCGGAGCACTCTCCTCTCTGCTGAGTTCCAGCACCAGAGGACGTTCTTCTCTGCTAGGTACAGCACCAGAAGACCCTCCTCTCTGTTGGGTCCGACATCCGAGAATCCTCCTCTATGCTGGAGTCCGGCAGCCGAGGACCCTCCTCACTGCTGGGGTCCTGCAGCAGAGGACCCTCCTCTCTTTTTCGGTCTGCCAGCAGAGGACGCTCCTTCCTGCTGGGGTCAGGCAGCAGAGGACCTTCATCCATGCTGGAGAGCCTTGGATGAGCATCCTGCACTGAGTGCTGGTGGCCACGAGAGGGCGCCCAAAGCCGCCATTCATTCTTTTCTTTTTTTTTTTTTTTACACATTTACTTATTTTATTCCAAGGTCAGATATACAGAGAGGAGGAGAGACAGAGAGGAAGATCTTCCGTCCGATGATTCACTCCCCAAGTGAGCCACAATGGCTGGTGCATGCCGATCCAAAGCCAGGAACCTGGAGCCTCTTCTAGATCTCCCATGTGGGTGCAAGTTTTCAAAGCTTTGGGCCATCTCTACTGCTTTCCAGGGAACAAGCATGGATCTGGATAGGAAGTGGAGCAGCCAGGATTAGAACCGGTGCCCATATGGGATCCCAGTTCGTTCAAGGCGAGGACTTTAGTTGCTAGGCTAGGGCGCCCGGCCCCAAGCTGCCCTTTCTACCCCTGGTGGGCTCATGCCTTCTGAGCTCTAGACAGTCCAACCCGAGCCATCCTAGGGTGAGGTGGGGGTCACAGACAGTATTCTGGTACACGTGCTGTTGAAAGATCAGGGCTCCAAGGCCAAACAGCCCACATACTAAAGCCCGGGAGGGAGGAGGACATTTGGGGCCTAGCATCAGTTCGGGCCTCTGTGATAGGAAGTGTCAGGGTGCCTTTAACAGCAGGGCACTTAAAGAACCCTGGGAGATGGACTCCCACATCAGCATGCCACAGGCCCTCAGGGAGCTGGAGTCCCATGCCTGTGTCCTCAGAGCCCTCTGAGAGCTGGTGTTAAACACCAGCCCACTGGGGTTTTACTTGGCCAGATGAGGTCCCAGGAAACCTTACCGCCACCCCCATTCCTCGCAGAGCACCCTGAGATGCAGGCTCTGGGAATTCTTCGGCAAGTGGAGCAGCTCCTTGATGGGCTGCCAAGAGGGCTTCATGGACCTTTTTTTTTTTTATTACAAAGTCCGAGATACAGAGAGGAGGAGAGACAGAGAGGAAGATCTTCCGTCCAATGATTCATTCTCCAAGTGAGCCGCAATGGCTGGTGCACGCAATCTGAAGCTGGGAACTTGGAACCTCTTCCGGGTCTTCCATGTGGGTGCAGGGTCCCAAAGCTTTGGGCCGTCCTCGACTGCTTTGCCATGCCACAAGCAGGGAGCTGGATGGAAAGTGGAGCAGCCGGGATTAGAACCGGTGCCCATATGGGATCCCGGCGCGTTCAAGGCAAGGACTTTGGCCACTAGGCCACGCTGATGTGCCCCGGCTTGATGTATTTTTGCATGTGTTGGGTGGTGGTTAGGGTGATACACTACTCGGCCTGCCTTGGCCTAGCTGAGTGGTGTCTGGGCATGTGGGCTCCTAAGCCAGGAGCCAGGTGGATGGGCAAGTAGACACCAGAGGTCACCAGCCATCTGCAATAGGAAGTCCCAGGCCCTAGCTGCTAAAGAAAGCACCCTGCAACATGCAGCCCTGCTGCCCAGCACATATGATGATGGCCAGGGAGCCACCAAGGCCCGCACAAGGTAGGGCTTTCAGGGCCTGTGCTTCCTGCACACAACAGGGTGCACAAAGCTGCCTTTCCTATCTCTAGCTAGTAGTTGAGGGGTCAGCCATCCCTGTCATGTGCTTTGGAGGCAGGAATTTGGCCTCACAGCCTCCAGCCAGATGCTGCTGCCCTCTTGTTCACCAGGGAGTGCTTCACCCTCCTCCATGGATCCTTCTGGATTCAAGACTCTTCCTCCTGCTGGTCAGCTGTGGACCGTCGGCCGCCGCTGAAGTGCCATCTTCCACAAGACATCCCAACAGCTGACATCTGTTCTTCACAGAGGTCCTTCTCCCCAGGACAGGTAGAGTAGCAACATGCCTGGATCCCTTGTCTGTACTGGCTGCTCTCACAGCACGGAACGGCATAAGTTGTGCAAGCCAGGGAGACAGGCACCTTCAGCAGCCTGGTGAAGGAGCTGCTGAAGGGTCCAGCAAGGATTGGTGTGGTGTGGTGTGTGTTGTGTGTGGTGTGGTGTGGTGTGGTGTGGTGTGGTGTGGTGCAGGGCATTGTCCCATGGGTCAAGCCTCAGCCTGCCAGGTGGATGGCCTGTACGGGTGCTGCTTCAAATCCTGGCTGCATCCCCTGCAGTCCAGCTCCCTGCCGATCCTCCTGGGAGAGCAGCGGAGGATGCTGCAGGGGCTTGTGCCCCTGTGCCCGTGTGCCCCTGTGCCCCTTTGGGAGATCTGGAGGGAGCTCCTGGTTCCTGGGCTTGTCCTGACCCAGCCACAGCTGGCTCTGGTGGTGGTCCTTGGGGATGTGAGCCAGCAGATGCAAGAAAGATTCTGTCTCTCCCCTCTCTGTTCCTCTGTGCTTCCAAGAAAAGAGGACAGAGGGAGGCAGGAGGGAGGAAGGAAAAGACAGAAAGCTGCTGGCCTCCTGCGAGGGAGCATGCTGTGTGCTGTGCTGTGACTCTAGACTGCTTTTAGCTGTCAATGCAGACCCTCAGGGCGTGCATATGGCTTCCGTCATGGGACTTGTGTGCAAGCTGTAAAAAGAGTGTCCTTGAGAGCAAATGCCTCTCTGAGCTGCGGTGCTTCCAATGATTTGGCAGGAGAGCCTTGGATGAGCATCCTGCAGTGAGTCCTGGTGGCCACGAGGGTGCCCGATGCTGCCCTACCATTTTTTTTTTAAATAGATTTATGTATTTTATTCCAAAGTCAGATATGCAGAGAGGAGAAGAGACAGAGAGAAAGATCTTCCGTCTGATGATTCACTCTCCAAATGAGCCGCAAGAGCAGGTCCTGCTCGGGACCCACTCTGCTGGGGCCTCAGTGAGAGGGAACCTTTGCCCCCCCCTCCATCCCCTCCCTATCTGCTGGGGCATCTGCAAGATGGTCCATCTCGTGAGCCCCTCTGCCTGGGTCTCAGCGAGATGGTCCTCGTCGGACACCCATCTCTCTCTACCTGGGCTTCAGCTAGTGGGACCCCCGGCGACCTCTTCCTCGCTGCTGGGGCCTCAGCGAAAGGGTCCCCCTCTGGAATCCCTCTACTGGGGCCTCAGCGAGAGGAACCCCCGGTGCCACCTACACTCTCTGCTGGGGCCTCAGTGAGAGAGATCATCAGAGCACGAGCCTCTCTCTGTGTTGGGGACTCAGCCAGAGGGTCCCCCTCCTGACCCCGTCTTCTGGGGCCTCAGTGAGAGGGACCCCTGAGTCCCACACTCTCTGCTGGGTCCTCCACGAGAGGGTCATTCTGGGAACCACCTCTCCTGAGTCCTCATCGAGAGAGACCACCTGGGGACGCCCTCTGTTGCGGACTCAGCAAGGGGGAACCCTGGCGACCCCTCCCTCTCTGCTGGGGCCTCAGTGAGAGGGTCCCCATTGAAACCCCCTCTGCTGGGGCCTCAGCGAAGGGGAACCCCGGTGACCCCCTTTGCTTGGGCCTCAGCTAGAGGGGCACCCGGAGCCATCTAACCTATCTGCTGGGGCCTAGGCGAGAAGGTAACACTCAGGACCCCCTTTGCTGGGGCCTCAGCGAGATGGACCCTCAGAGCCCCCTTCCCTCTCTGTTGATGCCTCAGCAGGAGGGTCCCCCTTGGGACCCCCTCTGCTGGAGCCTCAACGAGAGTGTCCCCCTTGGACTCTTCCTCTCTCAATGCTGTGGCCTCAGTGAGAGGATTCCACTCGGGACCCTCTCTTCTGGGGCCTCAGCGAGAGTGTCCCCCCAGACCCTCCTTTCTCTCTCTGCCTGGGACTCATCGAGAGAGATCATCAGAGCCCGACCCTCTCTCTGTTGGGGACTCAGCCAGAGGGTCCCCCTCAGGACCCCGTCTTCTGGGGCCTCAGTGAGAGGGAGCCCTGAGTCCCACTACCTCTCTGCTGGGTCCTCTGCGAGAGGAACCCCAGAGCCCCACTCACTCGATGCCGGGGCCTCAGTGAAAGGGACTCACAACCACCCCCTTTCTCTCTCTCTCTCTGATGGGGCCTCAGCGAGAGGGACTCACATCCACCCCCTATCTCTCTCTCTCTATGATGGGGCCTCAGCGAGAGGGTCCCTTCGGGATCCCATCTGTTGGGGCCTCATCGAGAGGGACTCCCTTGAGACCCCCTCTGCTGGGGTTTCAGCGAGAGGGTCCCCAGCGCCCCCCTCTGCTGCTGCGGCCTAAGCGAGAAGAACTCCCAAGCCCCCCTCCATCTCTGCTGGGGCCACAGCGAGAGGGTCCCCAGCGGGACACCACCTCCCTCTCCGCTGGAACTTCAGCGAGAAGGTACCCCTCGGAACCCCCTCTGCTGGGGTCAGCGAGAGGTTCCTTCTCAGACCCCCCTTTCTCTCTGCTGGGGCCTCAGCGAGAGGGTCACCCTGGGGACCCACTCTGCTGGGGCCTCAGCGAGAGGGTCACTCTCGGACCCTCCCTCTCTAACTGCTGGGACCTCAGCGAGAAGGTCCCCCTCAGGACAACCTTTACTCGGGCCTCAGTGAGAAGGACCCTGTCTCTGTGCTGGAACCTCAGCAAGAGGGACGTTCCCAGCCAGAGCCTCTATCTCTGCTTGGGCATATGAGAGAGGGTCTGCCTCGGGACCCCGTCTGCTGCAGCCTAAGCGAGAGGGACCCCCAGAGCCCCCCTCCCAAGCTGCTTCGGCCTCAGCGAGATGAACCCCCGAGCACCCCTCTATCTCTGCTGGAGCCTCAGCAGGAAGGTAACCCTCGGGACCCCATGTTCTCAGGCCTCAGGAAGGTGGTACCCGTCTCATATAACCCCTCTGTCTCTGCTGGAGCCTCAACAAGAGGGTCACACTCTGGAGCCCCTCTACTGGGGCCTCAGCGAGAGTGTTCCCCGGTGCACACTCCCTCGCTGCTGGGGCCGCAGAGAAAGGGTCCCCCTCACAATCCCCTCTGCTGGGTCCAGAGCGAGAGGTTTTCCCTCAGGACCACCTCTACTGGTGCCACAGTAAGACCGTCCACCTTGGGACCTCCTCTGCTGGGGTCTCAGCAAGAGTGTCCCCCTTGAGACCCACTCTGCTGGGGCTTCAGGGAGAAGGTCCCCCTCAGACCCTCCCTTCCTCGCTGCTCGGGCCTCAGCGAGAGGTTCCCCCTCGGGACCCAGTCTGCTGGGGCTTCAGGGAGAAGGACCATCGGCCACCACTCTCACTCTCTCTCTCTCTCTCTCTCTCTCTCTCTCTCTCTCTCTCTCTCTCTCTCTCTCTTTGCCTGCTGGGGCCTCAGCGAGAAGGTCCTGCTCGGGACCCACTCTGCTGGGGCCTCAGTGAGAGGGACCCTTGGCCCCCCCATCCCCTCCCTATCTGCTGGGGCATCTGCAAGATGGTCCATCTCGTGAGCCCCTCTGCCTGGGTCTCAGCGAGATGGTCCTCCTCAGACAACCCTCTCTCTCTACCTGGGTTTCAGCTAGTGGGACCCGCGGCAACCCCTTCCTCACTGCTGGGGCCTCAGCGAGAGGCTTCCCCTTGGACCCCCTCTGCTGGGGCCTCAGTGAGAGAGATCCTCAGAGCCCAAGCCTCTCTGTGTTGGGGACTCAGCCAGAGGGTCCCCCTCAAGACCCCGTCTTCTGGGGCCTCAGTGAGAGGGACCCCTGACTCCCACACTCTCTCTGCTGGGTCCTCCGTGAGAGGGTCCCCCTGGGGAGCAACTCTCCAGGGGCCTCAGCGAGAGAGACCCCCTCTGATGGGGACTCAGTGAGGGGGAACCCTGGCGACCCCTCCCTCTCTGCTGGGGCTTCAGTGAGAGGGTCCCCCTTGACACCCTTTGCTGGGGCCTCAGCGAGGGGGAACCCCGGCGACCCCCTTTGCTTGGGCCTCAGCTAGAGGGACACCCGGAGCCACCTAACCTCTCTGCTGGGGCCTAGGCGAGAAGGGACCACTCGGGACCCCCTTTGCTGGGGCCTCAGCGAGATGGACCCTCAGAGCCCCCTTCCCTCTCTGTTGATGCCTCAGCAGGAGGGTCCCACTCGGGACCCCCTCTGCTGGAGCCTCAGCGAGAGTGTCCCCCTCGGACCCTTCCTCTCTCAATGCTGTGGCCTCAGTGAGAGGATTCCACTCAGGACCAACTCTGCTGGGGCCTCAGCGAGAGTGTTCCCCCAGACCCTCCTTTCTCTCTCTGCCTGGGCCTCATCGGGAGAGATCATCAGAGCCCGACCCTCTCTCTTTTGGGGACTCAGCCAGAGGGTCTCCCACAGGACCCCGTCTTCTGGGGCCTCAGTGAGAGGAACCCATGAGTCCCACTACCTCTCTGCCAGGGCCTCAGCGAGAGGGTCCCTCTTGGAACCCCCTTTGCTCTTGCCTCAGCGAGAATCCCCCTCGGACCTCCAGTATCTCTGTGCTGTGTCCTCAGTGAGAGGGTCCCACTCAGGAACCCGTCTGCTGGGTCCTCAGCCCGAGGTCCCCCTCGGAATCCCTCTCCATTTCTGCTGGGGCCTCCGTGAGAGGTTCCTTTTCAGGCAGGTATATTAGGCCTTTATATATTATGTAAGTATGTTAGTATTTGTGAAGCACCCCTCTCTTTATCTTGTCTTTCTGCTATGAGCAACAGGTTCCGACATTTCCTGCCAGTTTCTATTTTAACCAGACTATCAGACTGTCTGGTGTGTGACCCCAGCTGTTGGGGGTCTGGCCCTCCCTTTATAAATAGCATAATCTCTGCCCGTGCTTTTGCTTATCATTCCCCTGTTATTACCACAGGGAAAATACCCACCTTCTCTACGTGGCAGCTTTGTGGGGTTTGGACATGACTGGCAAGCACCCCGTTTTCCCTTCTTTAGGAATGCAATGATTCCTGTGGAATTTATTAGTTCCATCATTCCTCTGAACTTGAGGAATCGCTCACGTGGGTGAACCTCAGCTCCTTGAATTTGAAGCTTGTGTCTGCCTGTGTTATCCCCATGTTTCTCTCTCACATACAAAAAACACCTCTGAAGTAAATGACACCACGTTCCAGTGCACCCTGACAGCGTGCTGGAATGGCAATTGCAATTCTGCTGTTCTTCAGCCCCTGCCCTGAATCCTGCCTGTGTCTGTTGGGACTGACGGAGAGGCCTCGTTGGCCTGATAAAGAATAAAAGAGACTGGCATAATGGCGACCACCATAGCCAGTACATCAGCAGCAGCAACCACCAGTTACCTTGGTGACAATGAACAAGGTCGCGGTACAGACTGCCAGAGTTATGGAACAATAGGACTTTACTGATGCACATGAGCGGGTGGGCACCCTTGTGTTGTAACTGCGGGTTGATCTGTTGGCAGAGGAACAGCAGAGGCTGTGAGATTGGGTCTAGGCCTCTTGTACCCCATCGTATGCCTTTTTGTGTGCAACACCTATGCAAGTGCAAAATGCTTCCCAAGCCCGGGAACTGCTGTCTGCTCGTTGCTACCGAGCTAAAGATACTCCTATGGTCAGGGCTTCTTGTTCCCCATCATATGCTTTATGTATGTTTCACCTGTGTAGTGTTATGTTTTCCCAAGCCCAGGAACTGCTGTCTACTTTTGCTACCGAGCTAAAGATACTCCTATGGTCTGGACCTCTTGTTCCCCATCATATGCTTTATGTATGTTTCACCTGTGTAGTGCTATGTTTTGCGAAGCCCAGGAACTATTGTCTGTTATTTTACAATGCTGTCATTTTTATTTAAAGTAACAAAATAGTTTTCCAGTGATTGTTTTCATGAAAATCAGATGTTTTTGAAGAAATAACTGGCATTAAGAAAACGTGTAGACAGTTACTCTGGAGAAACCTCAGACTACCTCTGCTCATTGTCTTTCTTTCTGGAAATCCTAGAACTCAGATTAAACAGGTTGGGATTCATTTTCAACCGTCATGTCAGGAGTTCTGTTTGTCTCTTGACATGTTTTGCACCTCCATGCTCTACAACGTCTTTGATCTCAGTTTACTAATGGTGGGAAATGCAGCCTCCTGGTGGTGTTGTAGGGCTCAGGAGCCCTGGAGGTAGTTGGAGAGGCTCAGGTCCTGCCCCCCCACCGGAGCGCCCGCCCCAGCTAGACTTCAACTGCAGGCTTTTGTCATTCTACAAGTAAGAACACAAAGGAGAGACAGATGAACAGTAGGACAAAAGGACAGTCCTCACTCAGATATGTGTGCAGGCAATCTCAAAAGGGACAATTTCCCCACCTGGCTGGGGTTACATTTTCCTTCTAGCATAAGGAGTGTAGCTATAGTATGTGTGGTGAGCTCCTTATGGTGGTAAAGGAAACCTGGTACCTGATGCAAAGTGAGGCTTAGCTGCAGGATGCAGAGCAGGTGTGCTGAGGCTTTGGCCATGTGGAAACAGCCTGGAGGAGATGGAAGTGCGGATGGCTAGGGTGTTGGCAGTATTCAGCTTCCTGTCCCTCACTGCCTGCCTGCTTTGCCCATGTCAAGTATGTCTAATTGACTAAATCTATTGACTTGGTAATACTTTGTGTATAAAATTTCATTTCCAGAAGTTCTAGTAGATCATTTTCAAGTCCATGTCTTTTGCTTCTGCTTCTAAATCTGCTTGTATTTTATTGCTTTAAAGACAATGTTGATCACATTTCCCATGGTTACTATTTCTCAATGTGCAATTCGTGGATCTACTTCTGCTTTTTCTCACTCTTGGTATCCTATTTCCTGGTGTACCTAATCTTTCATACAGATTATTTTGCAAGTTTGTATATAGCAATAAATGTGGAGGTCTCAGAAAACTAACCTCTCTGGAGAGGATTTACCTCTTCCCTACCCACCTGCGACCCCCTCATTCATGCTCAGGACTTGAAATTAATTCCCTTAAACTATGATCCCAAGGACCCAGCACAGTGGCCTAGTGGCTAAATCCTTGCCTGGCAGTCACCAGGATCCCATATGGGTGCCACTGCGTGTCTGCTGCTCCACTGCCCATCCAGCTCCCTGCTTGCAGCCTGGGAAAGCACTATAGGATGGCCCAAAGCCTGGGGACACAGAAAAAGCTCCTAACTCCTGGCTTTGCATCAACTCCGCTCGGGCCATTGTCACTTTATCAGCAGATGGAGGATCTTCCTATTTTTCCTTCTCTGTATAGATCTGCCTTTACAAAGAAAAATCTTTAAAAATACAGCTATATAATCTCGGGCTGGAAGGGTATATGAGGACTCTACTGTGTCTCATTTATTCTAACTGATGTCCAGTGGAAACTTTTGGGAGTGTGTCTGCTAGTAGCTTCTCAACTTCCAGCAGACACAGGGCTCTGATGTCTGACCCTCTCCTAAACGTCACGTCCAAATGTGTTCAGGTCACAGATCCCACAAAAGCAGCTCTCAGGTTTTATCGCATGAGGTTCTTTTTTGTCCCGTCAGTTTTTGCCAGATACTGTTTTGCCAGCTTTTCAGTTGCTAAGAAAGATGCTTTAAATTTAGCTTTACTGCTTATCAGTGAGAGTAGATCCAAATAATTAAGCCTGACTTGACTAGAAATGAGATGTCACATCTCAATATCTTATAGCAATAGAAAAAATAATGGTGATTTTGAGTATCATAGTAATGTTGCTATGAAGTTAGAAAATCAGGTGGAAGTAAGTACTGTGTACCCTTGAATTTTCTTCCACTGAGATTTAGTTGAAGAAAAATCCTTGGAGATGGTTTGCTTTGATGGATTTGAGATCATCTGCAAGAGTGGGTAAAAAGTTCTGGCAAAGTGCAATTGAAATAGAAGTTTGGTGCAAAAGAAAAAGCCCTAAAATCCATGAACCCAGTGGTCTTCAAGTTTTTGAAAAAAATTACAAAAAACTGCAGTGATTTCAAGTGTTTTTTTGCACTTGCACTTAATTTCCATTTTTTCCCATTGGTGTCTTGAAGTGCACTCACACAAACATTGTTGTAGACTCTTCCCCTGCCAACCTATCAAAACTGTTGGGAAAAAAATAAGGTTTTTGTTTTAAAAGTACATTGACTTAGAGTGTTCCTTTTTATCTTTAATTTTTTTTAAAGATTTATTCATTTTATTACAGCCCAAGGTCCTGAATTCATTCCAAAGGGCAGACTGCCAGCATGCGCCTCCCTTTTCCATGGCTGGTAAGTCTAGAGCTGCTTCTTGGCTTCTGTTTTATTTAATTACTTTTTAAAAGATTTATTTATTTTTATTGCAAAGTCAGATACACAGAGAGGAGGAGAGACAGGGAGGAAGATCTTCCATCCAATGATTCACTCCCCAAGTGAGCCGCAATGGCCGGTGCACGCCAATCCGAAGCCGGGAACCAGGAACCTCTTCCAGGTCTCCCATGTGGGTGCAGGGTCCCAAAGCATTGGGCCATCCTCAACTGATTTCCCGGGCCACAAGCAGGGAACTGGATGGGAAGTGGAGCTGCTGGGATTAGAACTGGCGCCCATATGGGATCCCGGGGCTTTCAAGGTGAGGACTTTAGCCGCTAGGCCACACCACCGGGCCCTTTATCCATAATTTGTCTTTGTTATTGCCATGAGAAAAGTTTTGGCTGAGTCATAAACAGTACCTACTCGTGCAATAAAGGAACTGATCAAACTTGCAGCGATAGTTTGTACATAAGGAGACTGCTGATCTTTGGCTTCATGGTAATAGAGCTATGGTGAGTCACTGGCTTAGAGAAGCCTTCGGACAAGGCCAGCAGTCATGCATCACAGCATGTGGCCGGATATGGGGGAGAGAGTTGGAGAAGGATTTTTTAAGTAATTGTCTACTATTTGAGCAGTTTAGGTCCATAAAGAGTGACTCGTCCAGTCTGGGATGCCTAGATTTAAATTAGAGAAAAATAAAGAGGAGCATGTTGAGAAATGCCGGCTCTGTTACCCTCTTGTTGTGTCACTTTGCTGGCAAGGACAAAAGGAACTATTCAGCTATTTTCCCATAACAATGTTAACATTGTATAAAGAATATATGTGGAAAGGAAATATTTGTGAACCTGTACTTTTCATACTGTCTATATGAGCACTTGATGCTGTTTGAGGATTTGATTAGTCATTTCTGAGCCTGGGTTATGAGTATGTCTTTTGGTACAATATTACATATTGATATGTACATTATATGTGCGTAGGTCAAACCAGCAGCATAGCGGTCCCTAAACTAAGGGACCTACAGATAAGCCATCCTATTCTTAGATTTCAAATTTGAGAAATATTCACTTAATATGTATGGAATCCAATTTCTGATTAATACTTTGCAAGTGGATCCACAGATGGCAACAACAATGCTGCATTCTGCATGCCAAGTGTTACACCAAGCACACTATCACTGACTTTCAGAAGGTAGGAATCAGTGATCCTATTCAACAGATGAGAAACAAAGGCACAGAGAAGTTTCTTGACAAATACATGAAGTGCTCATAACTCATTTTGGCTCATGGAAAAGCTGTAACTCGATTCCTAATTCACATAGCAGAAACACCAAAACTAGGGAACCTAAGGTAAAGCGCCAGGGTAGGGGAGGTCGTGGGGAGGGATGTTGGGTGGCAAAGTCCAGGCTTCACATTTTGTTTTCCTACTTGCTAAAGGCATGTGATTAAGTTAGTTCCTGCTACTATTATGGTTAAACTGTTTAAAATATCATCCCTAGGCAAATGTTGGCAGAGATTAAGATGATGCTGGAGGACTCCTGTAGCCCATATCATGGGGTCTGGATTCCAATGCCGCTTCAACTGCGGGCTCTAAACTTCATCTTTTTTTTGCTTTTGTTTGGTTTTTGTTTTTTGTTTTTATTAAATTTATTCATTAATCACATTGTGTTGTAATTTCATAGGAACTGGGATTCTCCCCACACTTCCCCACACCCTCCCCTCATGGTGGGTTCCTCCACCTTGTTGCGTAACCATAGTTCAAGTTCAGTTGAGATTCCCTCTTAGCAAGCATATGCCAAGTATACTAACTTCATCTTAATGAACCCTGGAAGTAACCAAGTGATAATCTGAACAGCTAGGTTCCTGCCATCCGCATACAACCTGGGGATGGATATCTGACAGCTGCCTTTGGTCTGACCTAGCCCATGCTGTGGCAGGCATTTTGAGATCAAATCGGTTAATAGAAAATCTTTCTCTATTCTCTTACTCTCCTCTCTTTTTTGTAAAGTTTTATTTAACTGGAATACATTCCTTGTATTTTACTTAAAGTTAAGAGCATAATGAGATTTCCCAACCTGTCTAGCCTTCTGCCACACTCTTGCCTTTTGTCCTCCTTCCTTTCTAATTTTTGTTTAACTTTTCACTGCAGCATACTTTGAGTTTATAACCACAAGTTTAATCCTCCATTAAAGAATTCCACAAGTAGTAAGTAGAAAAACCACTATTTCTCAAGAGTACAGATGAGGGTTATAAACATTAATCAAATCTCAAGGTGTCAGTTTCAGTCATATTCCACTTCTGTACTCTGTATTAGCTAACAAACAGGAAGGAAACCATTTGTCTTTGGGGGACTGGTTTATTTCAGTAAGTATAAGAGGCAAGTGTCTACTTGCTTCCATTCCTTCAAATAAATAATAAAGTTTAAAACAGCCATCCTTCTTGATCAGTCATCCCTTCCCATGGGAGAAATATACTATGACTTCGTGTGTGTGTGTGTGTGTGTGTGTGAGAGAGAGAGAGAGAGAGAGAGAGAGAGAGAGAGAGAAAAGGTCCTCTTAAAATATCTATTTCCATCTCATCAGAAACCAGGGAGTTGGAGTAAATGAGGCACTTGGAATGCTGACGGGGAGGTACTGAGGGGAGCTAAGTAACTTGGGAGTGATGTATAGGAGGAAAGCATTTGCCAGCATCCTCTCCGACGTCTTACAGGACTGAAAATTATTCAATAGCGTAAGACTATCAATAAGTGCTGACTATAAATTTTGGTTTGTGGAAAGAGCCAGAGACTGAAATCACATTGTCTAACCTCAAAGAACTCCAAAAACATGACTGTAATTCTCAGTTGCAGTCTACTGAGAGTTGGGTAGGAGAAGCAAGGCCAGTTCCCTGAAGCCTTGGAAAGATTGACTGTGTGATGCCATGTTTTCTATTGCAGAAAACAATGCACAAGTCCCCTACCAATGCCAAACGGACATCAACAAATCAAATATTCTGAATGTATGTTTTTGCTTAGTTCCCTGGTAATCTTACCTTAAGAACAAGGTCTACTGCAGTCACTGGGCAGCTTTTTCTTTTTTTCAGTCAAGCAAAATGAAGGAATTGTTGGAATATCATGCTTTGCTGCCAGAAACTCTCAATAAGATGAACAGTTCCAGTGAAATACATTGCCAGAGGGATTGTGTCTGCTATCATTTGAACAACTGTTTAATTACCTGCAGATGTGCAGGAAATCATGTGCAAAACCATGCTGTACTCACTTGCTACTATTTTACATGTAAACGCATTCTATGGCTTATCAGGATCTTTAGCCGTAAACATTTGAGTGACAAATCTCCAACTGGACCCGGAGCAGTAGCCTATTGACTAAAGTCGACACCTTTGCAAGTGCCAGAATCCCACAGGGCTGCTCGCTCACTTGTATCCCAGCTGCTCCACTTCCCATCCAGCTTCTTGCTTGTGACCTGGGGAAGCAGTCAAGGCCAGCCCAAAGCCTTACGACCCTGTACTGGCATGGGAGACCTAGAAGCTCCTGGCTCAGCTCCAACTGTTGCAATCACTTGGAGTGGGTCAGCAAATGAAAGATTTTTCTGTCTCCTCATCCTCTCTGTAAATCTGACTTTACAGTAAGAATATTTTTTTAAAGATTTATTTATTTTTTTGGGGAAGCCAGACATGTAGAAAGGAGAGAGGACAATCTTCTGTCCAATGATTCCCTCCGCAAAGTGGCCACAACAGCTGGAGCTGAGCCGATCTGAAGCCAGGAGCCCAGGTCCTCCTCCAGGTCTCCCACGTGGGTGCAGGGTCCCAAGGCTTTGGGCCATCTTCAACTGCTTGCCCAGGCCACAAGCAGTGAGCCGGATGGGAAGCGGGACTGCCAGGACTAGACGCAGTGCTCATATGGGATTCCTGCACATTCAAGGCGAGGACTTTAACTGCTAGGCCACCTCACCAGGTCCAAGATCTTAACTCTCCAACTAAAATACTGAAGGCCAGTACATTGTGAGCTGAACATATCCCATGTTGGTAGCCCATTCCTAAACCAATGCTGGCCTTTTTTTCAAGGATAACTAGGCTGTCAGAATTACTCCATATGCATGGGGCTGAAACTTCCTAAACACACACACAAGCAAGAATTGTAAAGAAAGATGGCTTGTGTGAGCATGAACTTCACCCCATTAAGGTTCTTAAATAATTATCTGCTTTTAGCTCATTTCCTACTAAAAATTCAAATGCCTCAATTTTCCATTAGGCTGTTACAGCTTCGTCTGTTAAGCATAGCCCCGCGTTCCCTAGCATCACCTAGTAGATCATTCTTGATCTCGGAGCTTCTGATGAGCCGTGTGGATTCCAAGTGAGATTTGCCTTACTGGAATTATGCATACATGTCAGTAAGGATTGTTTTCCATCATCTAGGGACCAAGTGATTTCTAGAAAAGCCATAATGTTGAGAGTACTTCCGAAGTTATTTACTGTTACGGCATGGTAGAGAAACTGACACGTGCGTTGGACTAGACGTTAATTTGTCAGCATTGGCCAGCAACATTCCTCGTGTAGACAAACGTGGGAGTAATGCTCAAACGCTCAATACCGAGATAGGAGAAGATCAGACAAGGATGAAAGTCTGGCGCTTCTCTGCCTCGTGGAGGTGTTTGAGGAAGTAGGAAGTGGGATGCTTCACAAAGTCCGTAAAAATGGAGTCAAAAGAGAAGTTTCCATGCAGACTTGAAATCCATATGTTGGCTTTCATGATCATTCTCCATAAACATTTTAAAGACTGGTTGAAAGAGACAGTGTATGTGAGTTCTATAGCTCACCAATGTTAGGAAAAGTACAGCTGTTACTGGTTAAGTACCCAACTTGTGAGAATTCCATAATTTTTAGCTTGTATTTTCTGCCTTCTGGCTAGATGTGTTTTGGATTTTTATTCTTTGGACAGCTATGGGTAAAAAGTGGGAAATTAATGATGATCAAATTAGATAATGGACCTACTTATTAGCTCTAGAGGAAGTCTAACTGCAATGAAAATTAGACTTGTGGATTATTTCAGTTACAATTCCCTCACTTTTTTTTATGAAGTACGTTGCATTACGTGACAGTTTCATAGGTTCTGGGATTCCCACAACCCCTCCCCATGCCATCCCCCCATGGTGGATTGTTCCACCTTGTTGCAGTATTACAGTTCAAATTAAGTCAAGATTCTGTCATAGCAACCATGTAGTTTGCATAGTGTCCAGCATCTTATTGTCCAGATAAACTCCAGGTTTCTTGGGGAGACCATCTCTGGTCTGAAAATAGAACTGGCAGAATATCATCCCAATCAATTAAAAGCCACAACAAAACATCAGCAACAATTTACAACACGATGGAGTTAATTGACATGGTATTGAGTAATCAGTACGTTAAAATGCAAGTTCTTAACCACATCCTGTGAGTACTTCATTGGCATTTCAATTTTAGTTTATACACGGAACCGGCTTCTATACACCTTAAAATGGCTATAGGGTACTATTCAGTTGTCTCGTGTCTATTTTCATTGGAGTATTTAGCAGTTGATAGTGTTAAAACATAATTTTGCTGAACTTGGCAGATTTTAGGATAGTCTAAACTGGCTTATAACTCTGACAAGGCATTTGTCAACAGTTGAGGTGCAGACCAGTTTTAGGAGGGGTGTGCAGAGAAATCTTCAATGCCTTAGTGAGGAGTAACCAATCTTTGTGTCCTCCCTAGTAAGGTATGTGTGAGTCCATGCCGACCATTTCCTCCTGGTTCTAAGCTTTCCTTGTTGTTCTCTATCCTAATTTTTTTTGAGGGGGGTCTCTGGTCCTTGCAGGAGAGGGTGGGGAGCCAAAGTTGGAACTAAATAAGGATCAGAGAAAGCTCCTCTCCCTAGTCCCAAAGGAAGTTTACTGTTCTTCTGTTTCTGCAGACCGCTCAGGTCTCCTGGCTGTTGTTCCAATGACCTTGGATTCTGTCAGGAAGGATTTGGGCTTCTTCCATCCCATGTGGGAGATCCAGATGGGGGTGGATGACCTCAGAATTCTCAGGCTCTGAAGGCACTCCAATTCCCTATGTTCTTCTTGGCGGTTGGGATGTAGTCCTTGGTGCCCGTAGTGATAGTCCTTGGTGAGGATCCGGGAGTCTACAGGGTTGGGATACAAGCCTCCTCCTGCCACCTGCTCCACTCTGGGGTGCCCCCCTGCTCTGTGTGTACGACCTGTTAAGAGATTGTCAGGATCGCTCTTGATTCCCCCTATATGTCTTTGTAGTTTGAGTTACTTGTTCCATTCCTGACAGGTTATACTTCACGTCTTCCTCACATTCTAAGCAGATGGAAGATTTCTCTGCTCTCCCACCCCATTTCCAAGTAGCATAGGGTCTTAAAAGTATATCAGGTTTTACAATTCTTTGATGTAGATCATAAGCAGTTTGACTCACATTGATTGTTGGTTCATTGGTTACATCACAATATCTTATTGCATGAGCTACAGACTGTTTGGGCTTGGAATAATACTACAATTTACAGGTACTGTTTTTCGGACTGGCATCATTTCATCTTAAATTAAGGCAAATATGTGGTATCTAACCTTCTGGGATTGGCTCATTTCCCTTAGCATTATGGTTTCCAGTTGGGCCCATTTGGCTACAAAACTGCCTTTCATTTTGTTTAAAGCTGAGTAGTATTTCATGGAGTAAATGAACCATAGCTTTCTTATCCAGTCTTCTGCTGATAAGCATTTCGGTTACTTCCATGGTTGTACAATTGATTGTGCTGCTATGAACATAGGGGTGCATGTTGATTTCTCGTGTAATAGTTGTTTTGGATATATTCCTAGGAGTGCTATTGCTGGATCATATGGTATGCAGACTTTCCGTTGTTCGAGTGTTCTCCATACTGATTCCCCTAGAGGCTGTACAAGTCTGCAGTCCCACCAGCAGTGGAGTAGGGTTCCCTTTTCTACACATCCTCGCCAGCAAGTGTTGGTGGTGGTTTTTAGTATGTGAGCCATCCTCACTGGCGTTAGGTGGTATCTCATTGTTGTCTTAATTTGTACTTCCCTTATTGCCAGGGAAAGCTGAGCGTTTTTTCATGTTTTTTCATCTGGGTTTGTTCCTTTGTGAAATGTCTGCCCATTTCTTGAGTGGTTTGTTTTGGTTGTTCTGGAGATCTTTGTATATTCTGGAGATTAGCCCCATATCACCTATGTAGTGTGCAAAAGATCTTCTCCCATTCTGTGGGCAGCTTTTTTACTTTGTTGATTGTTTCCCTTGCTGTGCAGGAGCTTCTTAGTTTGATGTAGATACATTCATTTGTTCGTGTCTTGATTGCTGTTTTTGGTGTCCTTTTCAGGAAGTCGGGACCTACCCCTAGATCTTGCAGAGTATTTCCAACATTTTCTTCCAAATGTTTGAAGGTTTCTGGATATAGGTTTAGGTCTTTTATCCATGTAGATTTGATGTTAGTGTATGGTGAGAGATGTGGGTCTATCTTTTTGTTTCTGCAGGCTATCAACCAGTTGTCCCAACAGCATTTATTGAACAGACCTTTCCATTTGCCTGGATTGTCATTTGTCTTTTTGTCAAAGATTATTTGGCTGTATCTGTGTGGGTTCCCTTCTGGTGTTTCTATTCTGCTCCATTGATCTTCCTCTCTATCTTTGTGCCAGTACCAGGCTGTTTTGATAACCACTGCCCCATAGTATGTCCAGGGGTTCGGAACTGTAATTGGCCCTGCTAACTTCCTGTGCTTCAGGATGGTTCTAGCTATTCTTGGGTTTTTGTGTTTCCAAATGAACCTTTGAATCATTGTTTCCAGTTCCATGAAGAATGTTTTGGGTAATGTGATTGGAATTGCATTGAATGTATATATTGCTTTTGGTAGTATAGACATTTTAATGATACTGATTTTACCTATCCAGGAGCATGGGATGTTACTCCATCTTCTGAGGTCTTGTTCAATTTATTTTTTAAGTAGTTTGTAGTTTTCTTCAAATGGGTCTCCTACATTTTTGGTTAGGTTTATTCCCAGATACTTCATAGTTTTCTGTTATTTTGAATGATATCTTGCTGATTAGATCCCTTTCCATCTTGGGGCTGTTTGCATACACTATTGCTGTTTTTCGTTACGTCATTTTGTACCCTGCCACTCTACCAAACTCTCGTATAAGTTCTAGCTGTCTCTATATTGAGTCTCTTGGCTCTTCTAAAGAAACATAACACATCGCCATGGAGGAAAAAGACACGAGGTGTAGTTAAGCGAGGGAGTGAAAGTGAGGGTTTGTTCTTTGTGGCAGACTGTAAGAACAAAAGGTGAATTGTTGAATATTTTTCACCATTGCAAAGAATTTTGCTGGTAAAATAATGCACCAGTCAAAACCTGATAGTTCCAATTGTTTGCATGTAATAGTTAGCAGACGCATGTCTCCATAATTTTCTCATTAAATCAGTCTGAATGTTCCACAACAATTAAAATCCTCATGTTTTAAGTTTCTGGTTACTTGAATATATAAGGTGGTCATAATTTTAAGTGCAACTTTTTACATTTTTAATATCAATTGACACAAATATGCATCCACGGGGACTCTGTAAGGTTTTGCTGCATGTAAAGCAAACATTGTGTACTGATGAAATGGGGGTGAATAGATCTAGTTATGTAGTTCCTTGGATAATTTCTATGTGGTGAAACACTCAAATTCCTTCCATCTAGCTTTATATGTATTAACTGTATGTTATATATAATGTGTAGATGCGTATGTACACACAACATGTATGTACACACAACATGTTATTGGTAACTGTCATCAACTTATCATACTATAAAACACCAGAACTTAGATCTTCTACCCAGCCATTACTTTGAACTTGTCCGTCCGACTTCTCCCACTTTTCTATCCCTCTCCTTTCCTCCCCCCAATCTGTGATATTATTCTAAATTCACATGAGATCAACTTGAAATTCCAAACAATGTTTCAAAAAGTTTGTAGAAGACAGAATTAAAGATCTGTTTATCTTGATGAAAAAGGTCTTAAAATTTGTGTTTTTCGTAAAATGAACACCATGAATGCATATACAGTTCTTCACAATAGTCCCTAGTGACCTTTCACCTTTCTCTAGTGTTGGTTAGATTTCGTTTCTCAGCGCTCCTCTAATTTCTTTTCGCTGTTTTTAACATTTATTTGATTTTCATTACAAAGTCAGATATACAGAGAGGAGGAGAGACAGAGGAAGATGTCCCATCCGATGATTCATTCCCCAAGTGAGTGCAATGGCCCGTGCTGCACCGATCCGAAGCCAGGTGCCTGGAGCTGCTTCCAGGTGTCCCATGTGGGTGCAGGGTCCCAAGGCTTTGGGCTGTCTTTGACTGCTTTCCCAAGCCACAAGCGGGGAGCTGGATGGAAAGTGGAGCTGCTGGGATTAGAACCAGCACCCATACAGGATCCTGCAGCGTTCAAGGCAAAGACCTTAGCTGCTAGGCCACGCCGCCGGGCCCAGCTCTCTAATTTCATTTCAATGTTTTGTTTCTAGGTTAGTCTATAAGTTTGCTGATTTTATTTCTTTTTGAAATAACCTTTGTTTCACTGATCTTTCATGTTTTTCTCTTCATTTACTCGTTTGATCTTTATTTCTTTACTAACTTTGGGATTTAGTTTATTCTGCCTTCTCTAGATACCCAAAATGCACCTAACCTGTTTGAAACCTTTCCATTTTTTTATGTAGGCATTTAATGCTTCAACCTTTACTTAGTATTTCTTTAGATGTCTTATGTAAGTTTTGAAATGCTGTATTTTCATTTCATTCAATTTTTAAGTTTTTTTTGGATTTCTTCCACATTTCTTCTTTGGATTTCAGGATCATAATATTTACTCTGCAGATGGTTTTGTTTTCAAGATTTATTTGAAAGGCAGATGTTACAAAGAGAAGATTTTCTGTCCACTGGTTCACTCTCCAAATGGCTGCAATGGCTGGAGCTGAACCAATCCCAAGCCAAGTCTTCTTTGAGGTCTTCCACACAGGTGCAGGGTCCAAGCACGAGAACTATCCTCCACTGCTTTTGCAGGCCATAAGCTGAGGGCTAGATGGGAAGTGAGGCCCCCGGAACATGAACCAGTGCCCACATGGATGCCGGTGTGCAAGGTGGAAGATTAGCCTCTTGAGCCATAGGGCCAGCCCCTCAATCTATGGCTTTATAATTACCAAATTTGTCTGGATTTATATTTTTGTGATTAGAAAAGATATGATGTATTTTTTGTTGTGGTTTAATATGTGGTCTTAGAGGAAGTTTAGTGTATTCAAGTACATATTCTAAAGCTATTGCAATGAATGCTGTGTCAGTGTCTGTATACCCTAGAACTGTGGTTTTTCTTTTAGTTTTTTGTTTTTGTTTTTGTTTTTGTTTTTTTTTGCTTGACTAACATGTTAGTTGATTCCTTAACTCCACTTTTCTTGATCTGGAGCTTGACTCTCCCTTTAGATATGTATGTGTTTTTTTTAAAAGATTTATTTTGTTACAAAATCAGATATACAGAGAGGAGGAGAGATGGAGGAAGATCTTCCGTCTGATGTTTACTCCCCAAGTGAGCACAATGGCCGGTGCTGCGCCGATGCAACCAGGAACCTCCTCCAGGTCCCCCATGCAGGTGCAGGGTCCCAAGGCATTGGGCCGTCCTCGACTGTTTTCCCAGAGCACAAGCAGGGAGCTGGATGGAAAGTGGAGCTGCTGGGATTAGAGCTGGCATCCATATGGGATCCCAGGGCATTCAAGGCGAGGACTTTAACACTAGGCCACACTGCCGGGCCCTCCCTTTAGATATAATAAGGCTTTTTAAGAAAATGACATGCTGTGCCATTGGATATATGGTACCCAATCTGTCCTATCTTATTGTTGAATTAATTCCTTGATCACTATCTGATGATCTTTGTATCTTTTTATAGCTTTGGCTGAAGTGTATTTTGTCTAATGCACTACTCCTGCTTGCTTTAGGTTTCCACTTAGGTAGAACATTCTTTTCCATCTTTTCACCAGTATGTGTCTTTACTAATGAGTTTCTTAAGGTACATACCCTTGGTTATTTTTTAATCCATTTAGCCAAACTCTATCTTAACTGGGAGTGTGGCCCATTGATTTTCAAAGCTGTTGCTAATAAATAGTAACAGTAAGTAGCTGTTATTAGTAATCTATCCACTTAAAAATTAGTTGGTTTCTTCTGAGTATTCTTCATCCAGTTATATGTGAGCTTCAAAGTTTTCCATTTTGGGCCCAGCACAATAGCGTAGTGGTTAAAGTCCTCACCTTTCACCTGCCAGGATCCCATATGGGCACTGTTTCTAATCCCAGCGGCTCTGCTTGCCATCCAGCTCCCTGCTTGTGGCCTGAGAAAGCAGTCAGGGATGACCCACAGCCTTGGGACCCTGCACCCACATGGGGGGCCCGCGCTCCTGGCTTCGGACTGACTGAGCTCCAGCCATTGCGGCCACTTGGAGTGAGCTATCGGACGGAAGATCTTCCTCTCTGTCTCTCCTCTCTGTATATCTGACTTTGTAATGAGAATAAATAGAAGTTTTGCATGTTCTCATGATGCTAGCCTGCTACCTTTTATTTGCTTCTGTCTGTACATTTCCCTCAAACAAGTGTTAGGAGACCAGTTGATTCTGATGACTTTCCTGACTTTCACTCATTTTGGAGAATATTTAAGTTATAAAGGATAGTTCTACTCAGCCAAGTATTTTTGGCTGATAGGCTTACTTTTTCTTCACAACTTGAGCTAAACCATTCAATTCCCTCTTGGCCTATAAATTTTTTGTTTGACAATGTTGTTCGTTTAGTGGAGGTCCCCTTGAAAACGACAGTGCTTTCCTTTTGAGAATGAACAATTGTTTGTACTTAAAAGAGCCGGACCACAATAGGTCAAGGGAACGTGGATCTTTTCTGATCCTGTCAATTGACATCCTATGGGCCTTCTGTACTTGGAGGTGTACTTATTAAGATCAGGGAAGTTCTGAGCTGTTTCATTGAATATGCGGCATACTCTCTTCCTCTCAGGAATTCCAAGAAAGTGTTCATTTCAGTAAGGTCTCAAAGCTCTCGGGCTGCTTTCATTCCCTTTCTCACATTTTTTTAAAAGCTGGCTAGAAAATATTGAACCTGTCTTCAAGTTCAAATATTTTTTAATTCTGTTGATCCTCATTTATCTTGACTTTCAACTATTTTCATTTTTAATTTTTCTTTAAGAAATACTTGATTTGCAAGGTAGATAAAGAGGGGGAGACAGATCCTCCATCTCAATGGCTGACATCAAGGCCTGGGCCACCGGATAGCCAAGAGCCTGGAGCTCTGTCCCTCTTGTAGATGACAGGGACCCAAGTACCTCTGCCCTCTTCTGCTGCCTCTGCAGACATATTAGCAGACATCTGGATCCAAGGTAGAATGGCCAAGACTTGAATCGGAGCTCATAGGAGATCAGTACACAGGCAGTAGCTCAGCCTGCTGCTCACTAGAGCCAGTCCACAGTTGATTTTGTGATATCTGTTCAATTCCTCAAGGTCAGTCCTTGCCAAATTTCTCATATCATGCATTGATTTTCTAATTTCATTTTCTGTTGAAGTGTCTTATGTCTTTTTGAGTGTTCCACATCATTCTTTGTGGTTTTTTATTTTATTGGAAATGCAGGTTTACAGAGAGAAGCAGAGACACAGAAATATCTTCCATCCACTGGATTATTCACCCGCTGTCCAGAATGGCCAGAGCTGAGCCAATCCAAAGCCAGGGGCTTCTTCCAGATCTCCCTCATGGGTGCACAGTCCCAAGGCTTTAGGCTGTCCTCTACTGATTTCCCAGGCCACAAGCAGGGAGCTGGATGGGAAGCAAAGCATCTGGTATTAGAACCAGTGTCCAAATGGGATCCCGGAATGGTCAAAATGAAGCCTTTAGCTACTAGGCCACTGCACCAGACCCCTTAACTGCCAAGCTATTGCACCAGACCTCTCCCGTGTAAATTCTCAAATTTACTAGCATTCCTATGTATGCACCCTTAATTCTAATGTCGGTGTACACTAGGTATTAATGTTAAACACTTCAACAATGTGGTAGTACTATCTTATAGTATAAACAATTCTATATGTAAAACTTGCAAGGTTCATTTCTCAACATGCTTAAGCCTTTAGTATTTTGTCCCAGCTTTTCCATTCTACGATAGTCATACTTCTGTAGGACAATATTCTACAAGCAATTCTCTTCCTTAATAACCTGCTTATTTGCTTGATTTACATTTTGAAACAATCATGTAAGACTCCAAATTAAGACATTCTATAAATAAAAACATACCACATTTTTAATACTATTGCTTTAAGCAAGTCTTACCCATTTCTCCCAATTTGTAGAAACACGTTTTAACACAAACCTGCCTCAAAACCGGGAATGAGAAGTTTTTCCATTAACCTTCTTGCTGATGAGGGAATTTCCCCTTCTCAAATGGCAGGTGAGAATCACAATGAGGACCTGAAGGAGCCCAAGGTCCTGAATTCGTTCCAAAGGGCAGACTGAAAGCATGCGCCTCCCTTTTGCATGTCTGGTAAGTCTGAAGCTGCTTCTTGGCTTCAGTTTTATTTTATTACTTTTTAAAAGATTTATTTATTTTCATTGCAAAGTCAGATATACACAGAGGAGGAGAGACAGGGAGGAAGATCTTCCATCCAATGATTCACTCCCCAACTGAGCCGCAAAGGCTGGTGCGCGCCAATCTGAAGCCGGGAACCAGGAACCTCCTCTGGGTCTCCCATGCGGGTGCAGGCTCCCAAAGCTTTGGGCCATCCTCAACTGCTTTCCCGGGCCACAAGCATGGAGCTGGATGGAAAGTGGAGCTGCCGGGATTAGAACCGGCGTCCATATGGGATCCCGGGGCGTTCAAGGCAAGGACTTTAGCCGCTAGGCCACACCACCGCCGCCGGGTCCGCTTCTGTTTTATTGGATTCAAGAGAACCAAAAAATTTCAATTTGGCTGTTGTCTTAACTAATACATTCCTAGATAGTCTCTTATCAATAAGATGAAAATCACTTAAAAGGAGTTGTTGAAACACTGTTGTTCTTCACAAGGAACCAGACTTCAATTCCATTGTCTTACAGGAAAATTCAGAAATTAAACACATCATAACCAATTTCACTATCTAATTTCAAACTGTTTTTCCTGTAATGCAAAATCTCACTTCTTTCTAAATAAGAACAAATAATTTAAAATCTGGACCAATTTCATGATTAGGAAACATTTTGACCAATGGACATAAATACTCATTTACTTTATGCTAAATTTGATGCCTCATTTGCTATTTTATAATATTGTGAAATTACAATCAAATTATTTTAAATGACAATTATATTATCCAAGTTCTGTCTCAATCTTTGAAGGTTCTAGGGATCCTACTAGAACTTTCAAAGTCAGGAGACTTGGTTTCAAACTCTGAAGAATTGAGGTGTAAATTAAAGTACACTTAACATGTAACTGAATATGTGAATGGATACTGAATTTTAGACCTGATCAGTGCCAGGACAACACTGTAAGCTGAAGACTAAGCAGCAAGAAAACGGTATAGGAGCCTTAGCCCAGCAGAGGTGGGGAGTCGGGTCTGACCAAATCCTGTTAGATGAGTTAGACCTCTCTCAAATTACGTACCAGGAGAGAGAAAGGGGGCCGGTCGTGGTCCGTCCCATCTTGTCTGTCAGTCATACACAGACCCAGTTCTGAACAAGAACAACTAAATTCACGACACAGATAGAAGTCTTGTCTGGACAGAAGTAATAGGACTCTAACTGACTAAACAAACATGCACAATCACTACACACGTCAGAACAGACATAAAATTCAACCTTTTGTGACTTCCAACCTCTTCTTTGACATACTTCAACCTGGAAATGTTTCGTAAAGCAAGCACATAGGTTCATCTCATGCTTAGCGTTAATTTAACCATGGATTTGGTCCACTGGTTACTTTTATGTATAACTGCTAGATGAAGTTACAGAACAAGTTTCCATTTTTTTCTTATGAATGTTACATCGCTTATGTCTTACCGTGTCCCTCCCAGCTAGGGGTTAGGGCTATGAGGTAGAGCTAGAGAAATTCAGGCCCTAAGGGTGGCCTGGGTGAGGTCAAGAGAAAGTGGAAAAGCAGATAAGGGCAAAGGTGAAAGTGGCTACAATGGAGAGGAAATCTGTGTGCTACCCAGTGAGGAGAGCAAATGGAGACCTTCAGACAGGGGAATGGGCCCGCCCTCGCAGCAAGACCAGGATCATGGGGTGATGGGATTATCATCCAGCCTTACATATGCCTGAGCCAATCTAGGAGCAAATGTACACCATAAAGGCTGTCGGAGATCTCGCAAAAGAATCCTTTCATCTAAAGTTTCGCTAAGACTACAGCAAATAGTTCCTTCTACTGTGCTGATCGTTGACATGGCTCAGAATAGGTTACATAGACAAGATTAGACAGAAAAACGTCTGCTGCAGCCCCTCTTCCTTCCTCATGGTTTGTTGGTAAAAGGGCAGGATTTTCCCAATCCAAGCGATTGAAAGAGGTGACCCACTTCTATGGCCCATAATGGCAGTCAATGGTGCTGAGGTAACCTTGAAGTGAGGCTGCCAGCCTGTTGCTATTTCTTCGAACCCATTCAAAATCCTTCATTCGGGCCTGGCGGCATGGCCTAGCAGCTAAAGTCCTCGCCTTTCACTTGCCGGGATCCCATATGGACGCCCGTTCTAATCCCGGCAGCTCCACTTCCCATCCAGCTCTCTACTTGTGGCCTGGGAAAGCAGTCGAGGATGGCCCAAAGCTTTGGGACCCTGCACCCGCGTGGGAGACCTGGAAGAGGTTCCTGGTTCCCGGCATCGGATTGGCATGCACCAGCACGTTATGGCTCAGTTGGGGAGTGAATCATTGGATGGAAGATCTTCCTCTCTGTCTCTCCTCTCTGTATATCCGGCTTTCCAATAATAATAAAATCTTTAAAAAAGATCACTCATTCAAGAAGGGACAACAGACTTTGCTGGTTCAGTCTTCACACCTAAAGCCTAGCTCTCTGACCCTGATCACTTGGCAGATCTAATTCAGAAGGTAAGTATAAGCTCTGGGCACCCCTCAAACAGATAAATGCACCCACTGGAGGGGACTGCCATCCTGGACAAGGGCAGCCATAAGCATGAAAGAATTTGAAAATGTTCACACTTGAAACAATTTCTTAGGGCAATCATGAGCCAGTAGCCTTGGCCCAGGGAGAGTTAGGCTCGCTCCTGGCATGGCTTTAAGTCCTGCATTCCAGGAATCACACTCCGCTGGGCAGTTCCCTTCAGGGATAACCCTAATGGGAAAGGCCTGGAATGCCTCACGCTGCCCTAACAGAATGCTTGCAACTGGCGCTGTGCTCTGACTCCCCTTGAGCTGGGGGTGGTTTCCTGCCCTCTGAGCTGCCCAGAAGCTCTGGTTGGGGCGGCTGAGGTGGGCCAGGGCCAATGTCCTGAGCATCAGTTTTGCTCTTCCCTTGCCAAGCATTGTGGGAAAATAAATTAACCAATGTTACCGATGGGTGCCAATCCGACCAGGGTCCCTCAGACCTTGAGTGCCTGAGCACCTAGGATTTCTAACCCTCGAAACTTCAGCATGTAATTTAGCACCTTAAGCGCAGGATGATCAGGTTCCTCACCATTACTACCCATGTTTAAGGACAGTAGAGGAGAGTGGCCCTCGAATACCCAGTCGGGTTGCCGGGCCAAGGAGATTCTGTGCAGAGTTTTGGGTAACGCCCAAGTGTCACATTGGACAGAAACCGCCAGTCCTCACACAAGTTCACCCCAGAGCCATGCATCCAAGGCCATCTCTCAAAGCAGGAGATGAGAGGTTAGGTGCAGCATTGTCTTTTTCCCTATCACCTACCTCAACTTCAAGCTGTCAGGGGATTCGACTGGAGATAAGCTGGGAATGGGTGGGGGTGTGTGTGACCACCTTCGTGCAGAGCTGTGGGGTGTCAAGGGTCACTTACGCAGAGTACACTACAGCTCGACAGGAGGATTACAGCACTAAAGGTGAGTCCCAAGAGAAGAAGGCGACCTGAAGAACCACAACATGTGTGAGGATGTGCTTCACTCAGGAGGAGCGAGGAGGGGGCAGGGGTGGAGGGGAGGAGCAGAATGGGGTGCCTCTGCGGCTGGAGGGGAGGAGCAGAGTGGGGAGCTGCCGCGGGTGGAGGGCAGGGGAGCAAAGTGGGGGGGGCCTCGGCTGGAGGGGGGGGAGCCAGGGAGCAGAGCAGAGTGGGGCCCCTCGGCGGGAGGGGAGGGGACGGGAGTCTGGGAGCAGATTGGAGCAGACTGGGGTTGGCCCCGCAGGAGGGGAGCTGCAGTTTGGAGGGGAGGTCACGGAGCTGAGCTGAGTGGGGGGCATCCTGCAAGGAGGGGGCTGAAGTCTCGCAGCAGACCAGAGCAGCAGAGCAGCAGAGCAGCAGAATCCCTTCGGAGCGAGGCGCCCCCCCCCCAGGAGGTGTCCAGGGTCCAGGAGCAGAGTGCCTGCAAGGGAGGGGATAAGAGCCAGGGAGCAGAGCAGAGTGGGGCCCCATGGCTGGAGGGGAGGGGAGCCACGGAGTGGATCTGAGCAGACTGGGGGGCCCGTGCGGGAGGGGAGCCCCGGAATGGAGCAGAGAGAGGGGTCCCGTGAGTGGAGGGGTGCAGAGCCCCGGAACTGAGCAGAGAAGGTGGTCACGGAGCGGAGCACAGTCAGGGGGGATCCCGTAAGGAGGGGGCTGGTGTTGCACAGCTGAGCAGCAGAGCAGCAGAGCCACATTGGAGCAGGGAGGCATGGCAAGGAGGTGGCCTGGGTTGCTGAGCTCAGTGGAGCAGAGCAGGAGAACAAAAGAGCAGAACAGCAGCAGAGCGCCTTCGGAGTGGGGCAGAACCGCAAGGAGTGGGCCTGGTCCTCCAACAGAGCCCCTTCTGAGCCGGGCGGCCCTGCAAGGAGGGGGTGAGGTCGCTGAGCAGAGCAGCAGAGCAGCAGAGCAGCAGAGCAGCAGAGGGCCTTCTGAGCAGGGAAGCCCTGCTAAGCCCCACCAAGGAATGCTTCACCCTCCTCCAGGGGCATCCTGCATTCAAGACTCTTTCTCCTGCAGGTCACCTGTGACCATCAGCTGCCACTGATGTGCCACCTGAACCAAGAAACCCCAACAGCTGACGTGTCTTTCCCACACAGGCTTTCTCACCAGGAGAGGTAGAGTAGCAGCATGCTTGGATGCCTTGTTGGTGCCCGCTGCTCTCTCAGCACGGAACAGGCAAAGTTGTGCCAGCAAGGGGGACAGGTACATTCACCGGCCTGTTGGAGGAGCTGCTGAAGAAACTGGTAAGGGATGGAGTTGGGTGGTGCGGGTTTCTGTGGTTGGGGAGGGGTCCTAAGGTGTCAAGCCTCAGCCTGTGAGGCAGTTCAGCAGTATGGGTGCTGCTTCAAGACCTGACAGCATCCTCTGCAGTCCAGCTCCCTGCCGATGGTGCTGGGAGAGCAGCGGAGGATGCTGCAGGAGCTTGTGCCCTGTGCCCCTGTGGCCCTATGCCCCTGTGGGACATGTGGAGGAAGCTTCTGGTGTCCGGGCTTGTCCTGGCCCAGCCACATCTGGCTCTGGTGGTGGTCCCTGGGGAAGTGAGGCAGCAGATGCAAGAAAGATTGCTCTCTCCCTCTCTGTTCCTTTGTGTTTGAAACAAAATATGACAGATCCAGGTAGGCACTCAGGCAAGAAGGAAGGAAGCAAAAGAAAGCTGCTGTCCTGGGTGGTAGGGAGTGTGCTGTGTGCTGTGCTGTGGCTCTAGACTGCTTTTGTCTGCCAATGCAGACCCCAAGTGTGTGCGTAGGGCTTCTGTCCTGGGACTTCTGTGCAACCTCTCCAAAGCGTGTCCTTGAGAGTGAATTTCTCTTAGGGTTGGTTTGTTTCCCTTGTTTGTGCAGGAGAGCCTGGAGGAGTGTCCTGCAGTGAGTCTTGCTGTCTACGACAGGGCGCATAAGCTGCTCTTTCTACCCCTGGTTGGCTGAGGCATTTTGAGCACTAGAAGGTCCAGCCCCAGCCATCCTAGTGTCAGGTGGGAATCCCGGACAGAATTCCTTTATATGTGTCCCTTGAAGATTGGGCTCCAAGGCTAAACAGCCCGCATACGAAGGATCAAGAGGGGGTGGAGGATGCTTGTGGCCTTGCATCAGGCCAGGTCACTGTGCTAGGAAGTGGCTGTCTGTCTTCACCAGCAAGGTAGAACCTAGGGCACAGGGAGAAAACTAAAAGCTGGAGTTCCACGTCACGGTCCCCAGAGGCCCAACGTCAGCAAGCACACGAACCCTATGGGAGCTGGAGTCCCATGTGAGCGTGCCCACAGACCTTCTGGGAGCTGGAGTCCCATGCCAGTGTGCCCTATGACCCTGTGGGACCTGGAGTCCCATGTCTGCATGCCCACAGGATCTCTTTGACCTCGATCCTAATTCAACATTCCCCAATCTCGGGGGATCTGGAGTCCCACCTCAGCGTGGCCATGGACCCTCTGAGACCTGGAGTTACACACTAGCTGACTACCAGTGATCTTTTGCAGATGAGGTCCCCGGAAACCTTTCTGGGATCCAGCAGCAGAGGATCCTCCACCCTGCTGGGGTTCAGCAGCAGAGGATCCTCCACCCTGCTGGGGTCCAGCAGCAGAGGACCTTGCTCTGCTGCTGGTGTCCGACAGCAGAGGACACTCCTCCCAGCTGGGGTCTGGCAGCAGATAACTCTTCTCAATGCTGAGGTTCAGCAGCAGAGGACACTCTTTCCTGCTGGGGTCTGGCAGCAGTGGACCCTTCTGTCTGCTGGGGTCCTGCCTCAGAGGACCCTCCACCCGGCTGTTGTCCAGCAGCAGAGGAACCCACTCAGATCTGGGGTCCGACAAGAGTGGTGCCCCCTCCAGTGCAGGTGTCCAGCACCAGAGGACATTCCTCTGCAGGGGTTTGGCAGCAGAGGATTCTTCTCTCTCCTGGGGTCTGGCACCAGAGGACCATCCTCTTCTGCTGGGGTCGAGCAGTAGAGCACCCACCACTACTGTTGGACCCCAGCAGAGAGGAAGCATCAGAGGACCCTCCTCTCTGCTGGGGTCTGGCAGTGGAGGTCCCTCCTCCTGCTGGGGTCCAACACAAGAGGATCCTCCTCTCCTTCTGTGGTCTGACACCAGAGAACCCTTCTCTTCTGCGTGGTTCCGGCACAAGAGGAGCCTCCACCCTGCTGGGGTCCTGCAGCAGAGGACCCTAGTCTGATGCTGGGAATCGGCAGCAGAGGACGCTCCTCTGCTGCCCTTCCCCAGCCGAGAGGAAGAAGCAGATGACCCTCCTCTCTGCTGGGCTCCAGCACCTGAGGAACCTCCTCCTGTCTGTTGGAGTCCAGCAGCAAATGACCCTAATCTCTGCTGATGTTCGGCACCAGAGCACCCTCTTCTTTGCTAAGGTCTGGGAGCAATGGACCCTCCTCTCTGCTGGGGTCCGGCAGTGGAGGACCCTCCTCTCTTCTGTGGTCCTGCACCAGAGGATCCTCTTCCACTCCTGGGGTTCCACACCAGAGGACCCACCTCCCTGTTGCTGGGTTTCTGGGCCCAGAGGACACTCCTCTACTGCTGGGGTCTGGCACCAGAGGACCTTCCTCTGTTGCTGGGGTCTGGCAGCAGCGGATCCTTCTCCCAGCAGGGGTCCCGCAGCGAAGGATCTCAACTGCTGCTGGGGACGGCACCAGAGGACCCACCTCTCTGCTGGGGTCCAGCACCTGGGACCCTCCACTCTGTTGGGGTCGAGTAGCAGAAGACAGTCATCTCTGCTGGGATCCAGATGCAGTGAACCCTCCTCTGCTACTGGTGTCCAGTAGCAGAGGACACACTCCTGCTGCTGGGATCTGGCAGCAGAGGACACTCCGCTTCTGGTGGGGTCGACAGCATAGAACCTTTGTCTCTGCTCAGGTATGCCAGCAAAGAACCATATTCTCGGCTGGGGTCCAGCACAGGAGGACCCTCCTCTCTGCTGGGGTCTGGCAGCAGTGGAACCTCGTCTCTGATGCGGTCCTGCAGCAGAGAACCCACCTCCCTGCCGGGGTCCAGCAGTAGAGGACCCCCCTCTGCTGCTGGGGTCCAGCGGCAAATAACTCTCATCCCTCCTGTGTTATGGCAGCAGAGGACCCTACTCTCCTACTGAAACCCAGTAGCAGAGGACCCTCCCCTCTGATGGACTGGGGTCCAGCAGCAGAGGACCCTCCTCTCTGCTGCACATCAGCCAAAAGGAAGCTGAAGAGGACCCTCCTCTCTGCAAATGTCCAGCAGCAGTGGACCCTCCTCTGCTTCTGGGGTCCGGCAGCAGAGGACACTATTCTGCTGCTGTGGTCTGCGAGCAGAGGTCCATCCTCTGCTGCTGGAGTCCAGAAGAAGTGGGCCCTGCTCTGCTGCTGGGGTCCGGCTGCAGTGGACCCTCCTCTGCTGGACCCCAGCAGAGAGAAAGCAGCACAGGACCCTCCTATTTGCTTGGGTTGAGCAACGGAGGACCCTCCTCTCTGCTGGGGTCCAGCACCAGGGTATCCTCCTCTGTGCTCTACCTCAGCTCAGAGGAAGCAGCAGAGATCCCTCCTCTCTCCTGGGGTCCAGCACCATAATACCCTCCTCTCTGCTGAAGTCCAGCATCAGAGTACACTGCTTCCTGCTGGGATCCTGCAGCAGAGGAACCTCAGTGCTGGAATCCTGCAGCCAAGGACCCCCCTCATTGCTGGAATCCAGCACCCGAGGACCAACCTCCACTGCAGGAGTCCGGTAGCAGAGGACACCCCTCTGCTCGAGTCCGGCAGCAGAAGCCCCTGTACTCTGTTGGGTTCCGTGAGCAGAGGATCCTCCTCTGCTGCTGGGGTCCAGCAGTGGTGAACCCTACTCTCTGCTGGGGTCCTGCAGCAGAGGAACCCCCTGTCTTCTTTATTCCAGCAGAGAGGAAGTAGAAGAGGACTCTCCTCTCAGCTGGTGTCCGGCAGCAGAAGACCGTCCTCTCCTGCTGGCCTCAAACAGCACAGAAACCTTCTCTCCTAATGGGACCCAGTAGCAAAAGGACCCTCCTCTCTAATGGACTGGGGTCCAACAGCAGAGGACCATCCTGTCTGTTGGGGTCCAACAGCAGAGTACCCTCTTATCTGCTTGGGTCCGGCAGCAGATTACCCTCCTCTCTGCAGATGTCCGACAGCAGAGCACCCTGTCTGATGGCGTCTGGCAGTCACTGATCCTCCTCTCTGCTGGGGTACAATAGCAGAGGACCATCCTTTCTGCTGTGGTCTGGCACCAGAGGACCATCCTCTGCTGCTGGGGTCCGAAACCAGAGGACCCTCTTTTCCTCTCTACCTCTGCAGAGAGGAAGTTGCAAAGGACTCCCCTCTCTGCTGGGGTCCAGTACCAGAGGACCCTGATCTCTGCTGTGGTCCAGCACCATAGGACCTTCCTCTCTGTTGGGGTCTAGCAGGAGAGGGCGCTTGTCTCTGCTAGGGTCCAGCAGAGAGGGAGCAGTACAGGACCTTCCTCTCTGCTGGGGTCCAGCAGGAGAGGACCCTCCTCTTTTGCTGGATCCCTGCAGAAGAGGAAACTCTTCTGCTACTGGACCCCAGCAGAGAGGAAGCTGCAGAGGAGCCTCCTCTCCTGCCTAACACCAAAGAGAGGAAGTAGCAGAGGACCATCCTGTTCTGCTGGTGTCCGGAAGCAGAGGACCATCCTCTCTGCTGTGGTCTGGCAGCAGAGGACACTCCTCCCTGCTGGGGTCTGGCAGCATTGGACCCTCGACCCCACTGGGGTCCGGCAGCAGATGACCCCCTTCCGCTGCAGGTATCTTGCACCAGAGAACACCCCTGTGCTATTGGGGTCCAGCAACAGAGGACCCCCCTCTGCTACTGGTGTCTGGCAGAAGAGGAAGATCTGTTGCTGGGGTCTGGCACCAGAGGACCCCCCTTTGCTATTGGGGTCCAGCAACAGAGGACCCTCTTCTGCTGCTGGGCTCTGACACCAGAGGACACTCCCAGCTGGCATCCGGCAACAAAGGACCCTCCTCCGTGCTGGGGTCTGGCAAAAGTAGACTCCTCTCTCTACTGGGGTCCAGCAGCAGAGGACCCTTCTCTTCTGCTGGGGTCCGGCAGCAGAGTACCCTCCTCTCTGCTAGGTTCAGTCCGCAGAGAACCCTACTCTTTGCTGGGGTGTGGCAGCAGAATTCCCTGCTATTTGCGGTAGTCCAGCAGTAGAAGACCTTACTCTCTGCTGGGCTCTGGCAGCAGAGGACCTCCCTCTGCTGCTGTGGTCTGATAGCCGAGGATCTCCTTTTCGCTGCTGAGGACTGACAGCAGAGGACCTCCCTGAGCTGCTGGGGTTTGGAAGCAGAGGACGCCTCTCCCTTCTGGTGCCCAGCAGCAGAGGACCCTCCTGCCTACTGGGTTTCAGCAGCAGAGGACCCTATTCTCATGCTGCACCACTACAGCAGAGGACACTTCTATGCTGCTGGACCACAGAAGAGAGCAAGATGCAGAGGAGCCTCGTCTTCTACTGGACCCCAAAGAGAGGACGAAGCAGAGGACCCTCATCTTCTCCTGGGGTCCAGCAATAGAGGACCCTCCTCTCTGCTGCGGCCTGGTAGCAGAGAACTCCCCTCTCTGAAGCGGTCCAGGAGAAGAGTACCCTCCTCTCTCTTGGGGTCCGTCATGAGAGGACCCTCCTCAGCTGCTGGGGTCTGGAACCTGAGGACCCTCCTTTGCTGCTGCGGTCCAGCACCAGAGGACACACCTCTCTGCTAGGGTCTAGCACCGGAGAACCCTGCTCTCTGCTGGGGTCTAGCAGCACTGGACCCTCCTCTCGGCTGGATCCAACAGCAGAGGACACGGCTATGCTCTCTGCTGGGGTCCGACAACACAGGACCCTCCTCTGCTCCTGGGGTCCGATATCAGAGGACCCTCTTCTCTGCGGGTTCTGGAAGCAGAGGACACTGCTTTGATGCTGGGGACCGGCAGCAGAGAACAATAATCTGCTGCTGGGGTCTGGCAGCAGAGGACCCTCCACTGCTGTTGGGGTCCAGTAGCAGAGGATGTTCCTCTGCTGCTGGACCTCAGCAGAGAAAAAATGCAGAGGAGCCTCATCCTTTACTGGACCCCAAAATAGGACACAGAGGAAGACCTTTCTTCTGCTGGCATTGGGCAGCAGAGGATCCTTCTTTGCTACTGGGGTCCGGCAGCAGAGTACTCCCTCTTCTGATGTGGTCCAGTACCAGAGAAAACCCCTCTGCTGCTGTGGTCCTGCACCAGAGGACCCGCCTCTGCTGCTGGAGTCCAGCACCAGAGGACCATCCTCTCCTGCTGTTGTCTGGCAGCAGAGGATTCTCACCCCTGCTGGGGTCTGGCAACAGAGGACCCTCCTCTGTTCCTCGGGACAGGCACCAGAGGTCCCTCCTCTGTTGCTGTCATCCAGCAGTAATGGACCTTCCTCCCTGCTGGGGTCCAGCAATAGAGGACCCTGATCCCTGCTGGAGTCCACCAGCAGAAGAGCCTGCTCCCTGCTGGGGTCTGACCGCACCACAGGACTCCCCTCTCTACTGTGTCCAGTAACAGAGTAGCCTCCTCTACTGCTGGGGTCCGGCACCAGAGGACCCCCATCTGCTGCTGGAGTCTGGCACCAGAGGCACACTTCTCTGCTGAGGTCCAGCACAAGAGGACCCTCCTCAATGCTGGGGTCCAGCAGCAGCGACCCTCCTCTCCTCCACTGTCCTGCAGCAGAGAACCCTCCTTTTATGCTTGTTTCCAACAGCAGAGGACCCTCCTCTCCTGCTGGACCCCTGCAGCAGAGGACACTCCTCTGCATCTGAATCACAGAAGAGAGGAAGTTGCAGAGGAACATCGTCCACTACTGGACCCCAAAGAGAGGATGCAGCAGAGGACCATCCTCTTCTGCTGGGGTCCAGGAGCAGAGGAAACTCCTCTCTGCTGGGTCCAACGGCAGAGGACACTGCTTTGCTCCTCGGGTCCTACAGCAGCAGAGAACTTTCTTCTCTGCTGGGTTCCAACAGCAGGGGACCCTCCTCTGTTGGGTCCGGCAGCAGAGGACACTGCTTTGCTGCTGGGGTCAGGAAGCAGAGGACAATCCTCTGCTGCTTGGGTACGGAAGCAGAGGAGCCTCCACTGCTGCTGAGGTCCAGAACCAGAGGACTCCCCTTTGTGCTGAGGTCGAGCAACAGAGGACCCCCCTCTGCTTCTGGGGTCCGGCACCAGAGGAACCACTTGTGCTGCTAGGGTCCGGTACCCGAGGACTCTCCTCTCCTGCTGAGGTTCAGCACCAGAGGACCCTCTACTCTGCTGGGGTCCAGCACAAGAGGACCGCCTTCTGCTGCTCGGGTGCGGCAACAGAGGACCTGCCTTTGCTGCTGGACCCCAGCTGTTAGGAAGCTGCAAAGGACCCTCCCCTCCTGCTGGACCCCTGCAGCAGAGGACCATTATCTGCTGCTGGACCACAGCATAGGGGAAGTTGCAGAGGACCCTCATTCCCTACTGGACCCCAAAGAGAGGACACAGCAGAGGACCCTACTCTTCTACTGGCGTCCTGCAGCAGAGGACCCTCCTCCATGCTGTGTTCCGGCAGAAGAGGACTCTCAACCACTGCTCGGGTCCGGCACCAGAGGATCCTCTTCTGCTGTTGTGGTTCGGCAGCAGACAATCCTCTTCCCTGCCTGTATCCGGAAGAAAAGGACCCTCCTCCCTGCTGTGGTCCGGCAGCAGAGGAACCTCCTATGCTCTTGGAGTCCGGTACCAGAGGACCCCCCTCTGCTGCTGGGGTATGGCACTAGAAGACCCCCGTCTGCTGCTGCTGGGGTCTGGCAGCAGAGGACCCTCCTTCTGCTGGGTTCAGGCAGCAGACGACCCTACTCCCTGCTGGAATCCGGCAGCAGAGGACACTTTCCTGCTGCAGTCCAGCAGTAGAGGACCTTCCTCTGCTCTTGGGGTCAGGCAGAAAAGGACCCCCCTCTGCTGCTTGGGTCCAGCAAAACAGAACCCTCTATGATCTTAGGCCCGGCACCAGAGGATACCCCTCTCTGTTGGAGTACAACACCAGAGGTGCCTCGTCTCTGCTGGGGTGGATCAGCAGAAAATTCTCCTCTCTGTCTGGGTCCGGCAGTAGAGGACCCTACACTACTGCTGCGTCCGACAGCAGAGGACCCTCTTCTTCTGCTGCACCCCAGCAGAGAGGAAGTAGTAGAGAACCATCCTCTCTGCTGGTGTCTAGCATGAGAGGACCCATCTCTCTGCTGGGGTCCAGCAGAAAGGAAGCAGAAGAGGACCCTCCTCTCTGCTGGAGTCCCGTAGCAGAGGACCTTCCTCTTCTTTTGGGTTCAGCAGCAGAGGACCCTCCTCACTGGTGTAGTGCAGCACCAGGGGAGCCTTGTCTTCTGCTGTGGTCCAGCAGCAGAGGAAACTCCTCTCTGCCTATGTCCAGAAGCGGAGCACCTTCATCTCTGCTGAGTTCTAGCACTAGAGGACCTTCTTCTCTGCTAGGATCCAGCACCAGATGACCTCCTCTCTGTTGGGGTCCAACATCCGAGGACCCTTCTCTGTGCTGGCGGCCAGCAGTAGAGGACCCTCCTCTTTTTTTGAGTCTGCCAGCAGAGGATGCTCATCCCTGCTGGGGTCCGGCAGCAGAGGACCTTCATCCATGCTGGAGAGCCTTGGATGAGCGTCCCGCACTGAATGCTGATGGCCACGAGAGGGCGCACAAAGCCGCCATTCTTTCTTTTCTTTTTTTCTTTTCTTTTCTTTTCCTTTTGTTTTCTTTACAGGTTTATTTATTTTATTCCAAAGTCAGATATACAGAGAGGAGGAGAGACAGAGAAGAAGATCTTCCCTCCGATGATTCACTCCCCAAGTGAGACACAATGCCTGGTGCACGCTGATCCAAAGCTGGGAACCTGGAGCCTCTTCTGGGTCTCCCATGTGAGTGCAAGTTTCCAAAGCTTTGGGCCATCCTCGACTGCTTTCCCAGGCCACAAGCAGGGATCTGGATGGGAACTGGAGCAGCCGGGATTAGAACCGGTGCCCATATGGGATCCTGGCTCGTTCAAGGCCTGGACTTTAGTTGCTAGGCTACGGCGCTGGGCCCCAACCAGCCCTTTCTACCCCTGGTGAGCTCAGGCCTTCTGAGCTCTAGACAGTCCAACTCGAGCCATCCTAGCATCAGGTGGGGGTCACAGACAGTATTCTGGTACACGTGTTGTTGAAAGATCAGGGCTCCAAGGCCGAACAGCCCACATACCAAAGCCCGGGAGGGGTGGAGGACGCTTGGGGCCTAGCATCAGTTCGGGCCTCTGTGATAGGAAGTGTCAGGGTGCCTTTAAGAGCAAGGCACTTAAAGAACCCTGGGAGGTGGTGTCCTATGTCAGCATGCCCACAGGCCCTCTGGGAGCTGGAGTCCAACAACAGCATCTTGGAGGCCCTGAGAGCTGGAATCCTGCACCTGCGTCCCACAGGCCCTCTGTGAGCTGGTGTTACATAGCAGCCCACTGGGGTTGTACTGTGCCAGATGAGGTCCTAGGAAACCTTACCGCCACCTCCATTCCTTGCAGAGCATCCTGAGATGCAGGCTCTGGGCATTCTTTGGCAAGTGGAGCATCTCTCTGATGAGCTACCAAGAGGGCTTCATGGACGTTTCTTTTTTTTCATTTCAAAGTCCGAGATACAGAGAGGAGGAGAGACAGAGAGGAAGATCTTCTGTCCGACGATTCACTCTCCAAGTGAGCTGCAACAGCCGGTCCCCTCGTGACCCAGTCTGCTAGGGCCTCAGCGAGAGGGTACCCCTCGGAACCACATTCTTCGCTGCTGGGGCCTCAACGAGAGCGTCACCCTCGGAACCCCCTCTGCTGGGGCCTCAGCGAGAGGGACAGCTGTAGCTCCACTCCCTCGATGCTGGGATCTTTGAGGGAACCCTGAACCCCCCTCTCTCTGCTATGGTCTCAGTGAGAGGGACCCTTCGCCCTCCTTTCTCTCTCTCTCTTTCCCTTTCTGCTGGGGCCTCAACAAGAGGTTCCCCTCGGGTCCCCCTCTGTGGGGGCTTCAGGGAGAGGGACCATCTGCTGCCCTCTCTCTCTGTTCTTCTCTGGTGGGAACTCAGCGCGAGGGTGCCACTTGTACCCCACATCTCTCTCTGATGGGGCCTCAGCGAGAGGGACTCACAACCACCCCCTTTCTCTCTCTCTCTCTGATGGGGCCTCAGTGAGAGGGACCCTCTGAGCCAGAGCCTCTATCTCTGCTTGGGCATCTGAGAGAGGGTCCCCCTCGGGATCCCGTCTGTTGCGGCCTAAGTAAGAGGGACCACTGGAACCCCCTCCCTAGCTGCTGGGGCCTCAGTGACACAGACCACCAAGCACCCCTCCATCTCTGCTGGGGCCTCAGTGAGAGGGTCCCCCTTGGACACCCCCTCTCTCTCTGCTGGAGCCTCAGCGAGAAGGTACCCCTCGGGACACCCTCTCCTCAGGCCTCAGGAAGATGCTCCCCCTTGGGACCCCCTCCATCTCTGCTGGAGCCTAAGCGAGAGGGTCATCCTCTGGTCCCCATCTGCTGGGGCCTCAGCGAGAGGAACTACCTCAAGACACCCTCTGTTGGGGCCTCAGCGAGAGGGCTCCCCGGAGCCCCCTCCCTCACTGCTGGGGCCTCAGCGAGAGGGTCCCCCTCGGGACCCCCTCTGCTGGGGCCTCAGCTAGAGGGACCCTTGGCACCCTCCTCTCTCTTCTGTTGGGCCTCTGAAGGAAGTTAGCCCTTGGACCCCCGCTTCTCACTGCTGGGGCCTCAGGGAGTGGGACACTCGGCCCCCTCTCTGCTGGGGCCTCAGCGGGGGATCCCCTATGGACCCCCTCTGCTGGGGCCAAAGCGAAAGGGAACCCTGGGGACTCCTCCCTCGCTGCTGGGCCTTAGCAAAAGAGACCACTCGGGACCCCCTCTACTAGGGCCTCAGCGAGATTGTCCACCTTGGGACCTCCCCTGCTGGGGCCTCAGTGGGAGGGTCCCCCTCAGACCACCCATCTCTGTCTGCTGGGACCTCAGCAAGAGGGTACCCATTGGGACCCCCTCAGCTGAAGCCTCAGCAAGAGGGACCCTCAAGCTGCTGGTGCCTCAGCGAGAGGGTCCCACTCCGAACCCATTCTGCTGGGGCCTTAGCAATAGGGAATCCTGTCCCCCTCTCTCTCTGTCTGTTTCTGCTAGGGCCTCAGTGAGAGGGTCCTCCTCGGGACCCCCACTCTCTCTTGGGGCTTCAGCGAGAGGGACCATTGGCACCCCTCTCTCTCTGTCTTCTCTGCTGGGGCTTCAGAGAGAGGGACCCTCGGCCGCCCTCTCTCTGTCTCTCCCTGCTGGGGCCTCAGCGAAAGTGTCCCCCTCGGGAGCCCCTCAGCTTGGGCCTAAGTGAGAGGGACCCCTGAAGCTTGCCTCCCTCTCTGCTGGGGCCTCGGCGATGGGGTCCCCCTCGGGAGCTCCTCTGCTGGGCTCTCTGCGCGAGGGTGTTCCTTGGAGCCTCCTGTCTCTGCTATGTCCTCAGCAAGATGGTCCCACTCGGGACAAACTCTGCTGGGGCCTCAGTGAGATCGTCCACCTTGGGACCTCCTCTGCTGGGGTCTCAGCGAGACAGTCCCCATCGGACCCCCTCTCTCTCTCTCTGCTGAGGCCTCAGCAAGAGAGTCCCCTTGGGACCCACTCTGCTGGGGCCTCAGTGAGATTGTCCCCCTCGGATCCCTCCCTCTATCTCTGCTGGGGCCTCAGCGAGAGGGTCCCCCTCGGGTCCCCCTCTGCTGGGGCCTCAGCGAGAGGGACACCCAAAGCCCCTCTCCCTATCTGCTGTGACCTTAGCAAGTGGGTCCCACTCGGACCCCCCTCCTCTGCCTTTGCTGCCACTAGGGACCCACTCTGCTAGGGCCTCAACGAGAGGGACCGCTGGCACCCCCCACCCTCTCTGCAGGGGCCTCAGCAAGAGGGTCCCCCTCATACTCCCCCTCTGTCTCTGCTGTGGCCTCAGCGAGAGAGTCCACTCGGGACCCACTGTGCTGTGGCCTCAGCGAGAGGTTCCCCCTCGGACCCGTTCTCTCTGTTTGGGCCTCAGTGAGAGAGTCCCACTAGAGACCCACTCTGCTAGGGCCTCAACGAGAGGGTCCCCCTCGGGACCCCTTCTGCTTGGACCTCGGTGAGAGGGACCCTTTGCCCCCACTCTTCCATCCCTATCTCCAGAGGCATCTATGAGAAGGTCCATCTCAGGAGACCCTCTGCTGGGGCCTCAGCAAGAGGAAACCCCGGCAAACCCCTCCCTGGCTGCTGGGGCCTCAGTGAGAGGGTCCCCCTCGGGACACCCTCTGCTTGGGCCTCAGCGAGGTGGAATCCTGGCGACCCCTCCCTGGCTGCTGGGGCCTCAGCAAGAGGTACCCCTCGGGACGCCCTCTGCTGGAGCCTCAGTGAGAGTGTTCCTCTCGGACACCTCCTCTCTCTCTACTGTCGCCTCAATGAGAGGGTCCCCCTTGAAACCCCTCTGCTGGGGCCTCATCGAGAGAGATCCTCATTACCTGACCTTCTCTCTCTTTTGGGGCCTCAGCGAGAGGGTCCACCTCAGGAACCCTGTCTTCTGGGGCCTCAGTGTGGTGTCCAAGGGTGTCAAGCCTCAGCCTGCCAGGCAGATGGCCTGTATAGGTGCTGCTTCAAGTCCTGGTTGTTTCCCCTGCAATCAGGCTCCCTGCTGATGATCCTGGGAGAGCAGTGGAGGATGGTGCAGGGGTTGTGCCCCTGTTCCCCGTGAACCTTTATGACATGTGAATGGAGCTCCTGGTTCCTGGACTTGTCCTGGCCCTGCCACAGCTGGCTCTAGTGGAAGTGAGCCAGCAGATGCAAGAAAGTTTGCTCTGTCTCACTCTGTGTTCCTCTGTGCTTCAAAGCAAACAGGACAGAGGGATACAGGCAGGCAGGAAGGAAGAGAAAGAAAACTGCTGGCTTCCTGGGAGGGAGTGTGCTGTGTGCTGTCTGTGGCTCTAGACTGCTTTTGTCTGCCAACGCGGACCCCAAGGACATGTGTGGTGTTTCAGTCCTGGGACTCCTGTGCAACCTCTCCGAAGAATGTCCTTGAGAGTGAATGTCTCTCAAGCCAGGTTTGTTTCCCTTGTTTGTGCAGTACAGACTGGAGGAGCGTCATGCAATGAGTCCTGCTGACCACGAGAGGGTGCGTAAAGCTGCCCTTTCTACCCTTGGCTGTCCTCAGGCCTTTTGAGCACAAGAAGGCCCAGCCAGAGCCATCCTAGTGTTAGGTGGGGGTCCATTACAGTGTTCCTGGATATGTGTCGCTGGAAAATTGGGGTCCAAGGCAGAACAGCCCTCATACCAAGGTCCAGGAGGGTTTGGAGGACACTTGTAGCTTTGCATCAGGCTGGGCTCTGTGCTAGGAAGTGGCTGTGTGCCTTCACCAGCAAGGTACAACCTAGGGCACGGGGAGAAACCTGGGAGCTGGAGTCCCACATCAGCGTGCCCACAGGCCCTCTGAGAGCTGGAGTCCCACATCAGCATGCCAACAGACCCTCTGGGACCTGGAGTTACACACAGGCTGACAAGCCCTGATTTTTCACAGATGTGGTCCCCAGAAACATTTACACCACCTCCTTTCCTAGCTGAGCAACCCTAGGTAGGCCCTTGGCTTTCTTTACCAAGTGGAGCAGCTCATTCATGGGCTGCGGAGAGGCCTTCATGTGTTTTTGCATGTGTGGAGTGGCAGTTATGGTGATACAACACGCGGCATTCCTCTGCCTAGCTCGGTGGGTGTGTGCTGTGTGCTGTGTCCTGTGTTTCTAGACTGCTTTTGTCTGCCAATGCAGACCCCAAGGGCATACGTAGGTCTTCCGTCCTGGCACTCCTGTGAAACCTCTTCAAAAAGTGTCCTTGATAGTGAATTTCTCTCAGGCCGGGTTTGATACCCATGTCTGGGCAGGAGAGACTGGAAGAGCGTCCTGCTGTGAGTTCATCTGTACACGAGAGCGCAAGCAAAGCTGCCTTTCTACCCCTTGTGGGCTCAGGCCTTTTGAGCACAAGACGGCCTGGCCCAAGGCATCCTAGCATCAGGTGGTGCTCCCGGACAGTGTTCCTGGACACAGGATGCTGGAATATTGGGGTCCAAGGCAGAACAGCCCGCATACCAAGGTCCAGGTGTGTGTATAGGATGCCTGTGTCCTTGCATCAGCCCAGGCCTCTGTGCTAGGAGGTGGCTGTGTGCCTTCACCAGCAAGGAACATCAGAGGGCACTGGGGAAACCTGCGAGCTGGAGTTTCACGTCAGGGCACCCAGAGGCCCTGTGGGAGCTGGAGTCCCACATCAGTCTCTCCAAGGGCCCTCTGAAACATGGAGACTCACATCAGTTTGTCCATGGTCCCTCTGAGAGTTGAAATCCTAGGTCATTGTGCCCACGCACCCTCTGTGTGCTAGTGTCCCACGTCAGTGTGCCCATGGACCCTCTGGGACCTGGAGTTACTCAACAGCTGACTAGCACTGGTCTTTTGCAGATGAGATCCTTGGAAACATTTACACCACTCTCTTTCCTCACAGAGCACCATTAGGGGCATGAACTAGGTGATCTTTAGCAAGTGGTGAAGCTCCCTGATGGGCTGCATAGAGGCCTTTGTGCATTTTTGCATTTGTGGAGTGGCAGTTAGTGTGATACACCACTCGGACTTCTTCTGCTTAGCTGGGTGGAATCTGGGCATGTGGGCTCCTAAGCCAGGAGCAGGTGGCTGGTAAGTAAGCACCAGAGGTCACCAGTCATCTGGAATATGAATTCCCAGGCATTAGCTGCTGCAAGAGCACCCTGGACATGCATTCTCACTGTCTAGCAGGGATGGTGGATGGGGAGCCACCAAACCTGCAAAATGGAGGGCCTTCCATGCCATCTTTAAGAATGGGATCACAGGAACCATATCCCATTCTACAGGCATCATATTAAACATGTGTCATGTGCATTGGAGGCAGGAATTTGGTCCCAGTGTTCCATGTCAAATGCAATTGCCCTCTCGTTCACCAGGGAATGCTTCACCCTCCTCCAGGACCATCCTGGATTCAAGACACTTTCTCCTGCACGCCACCTGGGGATCATCAGCTGCCACTGATGTGCCACCTGAACCAAGAAACCCCAACAGCTGACGTGTCTTCTCCACAGAGGCTTTCTCACCAAGAGAGGTAGAGCAGCATCATGCCTGAATGCCTTGTTGGTGCCCGCTGCTCTCTCAGCACGGAACAGGCAGAGTTGTGCCAGCAAGGGGGACAGGTACTTTCACCGGCCTGTTGAAGGAGGTGCTGAAGAAACTGGTAAGGGATGGAGTCGGGTGGTGCAGGTTTCTGTGGTTGGGGAGGGGTCCTAAGTGTCAAGCCTCAGCCTGCGAGGCTTGTGTGCAGTTCAGCCGTATGGGTGCTGCTTCAAGACCTGACAGCATCCTCTGCAGTTCAGCTCCCTGCCGATGGTGCTGGGAGAGCAACAGAGGATGGCGCAGCGTCTTGTGCCCCTGTGGCCCTGTGCCCCTGTGGGACATGTGGAGGAAGCTCTTGGTTCCTGGGCTTGTCCTGGCCCAGCCACATCTAGCTCTGGTGGTTGTCCCTGGGGAAGAGAGGCAGCAGATGCAAGAAAGATTGCTCTCTCTCTCCCTCTCTGTTCCTGTTTGCTCCAAGCAAACAGGACAGATTCAGGCAGGCAGGCAAGAAGGCAGGAAGAGAGAGATTGCTATTGGCCTCCTGGCAGGGAGTGTGCTGTGTGCTGTGTGCTGTGTGCTGTGCTGTGACTGAAGACTGCTTTTGTCTGCCAATGCAGACCCCAAGGGTGTGCGTAGGGCTTCTGCCCTGAGACTCCTGTGAAACATCTCCAAAGTGTGTTCTTGAGAGTGAATGTCTCTCAGGCCGGGTTTGTTTCTCTTGTGCAGGAGAGCCTATAGGATCGTCCTGCAGTGAGTCCTGCTGTCCATGAGAGGGTGCATAAGCTGCCCTTTCTCCCCCTGGTTGGGCTCATTCCCTTTGAACACTAGACAGCCAAGCCCCAGCCATCCTAGTGTCAGGTGGATGTCCTGGAGAGTGTTCCTGAATACTTGTCCCTTGAACATTGGGGTAAGGCTGAAAAGCCTGCAAACGAAGGTCCAGGAGGGCGTTGAGGATGATTGTGGTCTTGCATCAGCCTGGACCTCTGTGCTAGGAAGTGGCTGTGTGCCTTCACCATTAAGATATCACATAGGACATGGGGAGAGTGCTGGGAGCTGGAGTTCCACATTAGGGCACCCAGAGGCCCTGTGGTAGATGGAGTCCCATGTCAGCGTGCCCAGAGTCCCTATGGGAGCTGGAGACTCACATTAGCGTGCTCATGGGTCTCTGAGAGCAGGAGACCCATGTCAGTGTGCACATGGGCCCTCTGGGACTGAGTCCTAGTTCAGCGTGCCCATGTGTCCTGTTGGGAATTGGGGTCTCATGTCACTGCCCATGGGTCTTGTAGGAGCTTGATACAAACGTCAGTGTGCCCACAGGCACTCTGGGTGTTGGAGTCCCACGTCAGTGTGCAGAAGGACCCTCTGGTACCTGGAGTTACTCACTGACTGGCTAGCATTGACCTTTAGCGGATAAGCTCACAGGAAACCTTGCCACTACACCCCTTCATCACAAAGCACCCTTGGGAACAGGGCCTGGGCTTTCGTTAGCAAGTGCAACTGCTCCCCGATGGGCTGCAGAGAGGCCTTCGTGTATTATTGCATGTGTGGGGTGGCAGTTAGGGTGATACAGCACTCGGCCTTCCTCTGCCTAGCTGGGTGGTGTCTGGGCTTGTGGGATCCAAAGAATGGAACAGTGGAAGGACGAGTAAGCACCAAAGGACACCAGTCATCTGGAATAGGAAGTCCCAGGCCTTAGCTTCTGCGAGAGCATCCTGGGACATGCAGTCCCACTTTCCAGCAGGTAGGATGGTGGCCTGGGAGCAACCAAGGCCTCCACAAAATAGGCCCTCCCATGCCATGGGCAGGCATGGGCTCATGAGGACCATTTTGCCTTCTTCAGGGCATCCTAGGAAACACTTGGGGGAGGGGGGTCAGGCATCGCCATCGTGTGCATTGGAGGCAGGAATTTGGCCCCACAACCCCCTACCAAATGCCATTGGACTTTCGTTCACCAGGGAATGCTTCACCATCCCCCAGGGGCATCCTGGATTCAAGACTCTTTCTCTTGCAGGCCACCTGGGGACCATCAGCTGCCACTGATGTGCCACCTGCCACAAGACACCTCAACAGCTGACGTGTACTCTCCACAGAGGTCCATCTCATTAGACAGTTAGAGTAGCAGCATGCCTGGATGCCATGTTGGTGCCCTCTGCTCTCTCATCACGCAACAGCAAAAGTTATGCAAGACTGGAGGACAAGTACATTCACGGGCCTGGTGAAGGGGCTGCTGAAGAATGCAGCTAGGGGTGGAATCGGTGGAGCGGGTTGGGGTGGTGCTACGTGGTGTCCGAGGGCCTCAAGTCTCAGCCTGCCAGGCAGATGGCCTGTATGGGTGCTGCTTCAAGTCCTGACTGCTTCCCCTGCAGTCTAGCTCCCTGCCGATGGTGCTGGGAGAGTAGTGGAGGATGGCGCATGGGCTTGTGCCCCTGTGTGCTGTGCCCCTGTGGGACATGTGGAGGAAGCTGCTGGTGTCCAGGCTTGTCCTGGCCCAGCCACATCTGGCTGTGGTGGTGGTCCTGGTGGAAGTGAGGCAGCAGATGCAAGAAAGATTCTGTCTCTCCCTGTCTGTTCCTTTGTGCTTCAAACAAAACAGTACAGATCCAGACAGGCATGCAGGAGGGAAGGAAGTGAAAGAAAGCTGCTGTCCTGGGAGGTAGGGAGGGTGCTGTGGCTCTAGACTGCTTTTGTCTGCCAATGCAGACCCCAAGGGTATTCGTAAGGTTTCTGTCCTGGGACTTCTGTGCAACCGCTCCAAAGAGTGTCCTTGAGAGTGAATTTCTCTTAGGCTGGGTTTGTTACCCTTGTTTGTGCAGGAGAGCCTGGAGGAGCGTCCTGCAGTGAGTCCTGCTGGCCATGAGAGGACGCATAAGCTGCCCTTTCTACCCCTGGTTGGCTGAGGCATTTTGAGCACTAGAGGTCCAGCCCCAGCCATCCTAGTGTCAGGTGGGAATCCTGGACAGAATTCCTTTATATGTGTCCCTTGAAGATTGGACTCCAAGGCCAAACAGCCCGCATATTAAGGATCATAAGGGGGTGGAGGATGCTTGTGGCCTTGCATCAGACCAGGTCTCTGTGCTAGGAAGTGGCTGTCTGTCTTCACCAGCAAGGTACAACCTAAGGCACAAGGAGAACTAGAAGCTGGAGTTCCACGTCACGGTCCTTAGAGGCCCTGAGGGATGTGGAGTCCCTGTCAGTAAGCCCTTGAACCCTATGGGAGCTAGAATCCCATGTGAGTGTGCACACGGACCCTCTGGGAGCTGGAATCCCACATCAGTGTGCCCATGGGCCCCGTGAGACCTTGGGTCCATGTCTGTGTACCCACGATCCCTCTTGGACCTCGATCCTAATTCAGCATTCCCCAATCCCAGTGGAATGTGGGGTCCCACGTCAGCGTGTCCATGGACCCTCTGAGACTGGAATTACACACCAGCTGACTAGCACTGATGGTTCGCAGATGAGGTACCTAGAAAACTTTCCGGAATCCGCAAGCAGAGGAACCTCCTCCCTGCTGGGGTTCAGCAGCAGAGGACCATCCTGGCTGCTGGGGACCGGCAGCAGACGACCCTCCACCCTGCTTGGGTGCGGCAGCAGAGGACCCTAATCCCTGCAAGGTCCAGCAACAGAGGACCCTCATCCCTGCTGCTGGACACCAGCAGAGAGTAAGCATCAGAGGTCCTTCCTCTCTGCTGTGGTCCAGCACCAAAGGACCAAACTCTGCTGGACCGCAGCAGAGAGGAAGCCGCAGAGGACCCTCCTCTCTGCTGCTGGGGTCCAGCAGCCACAGAGGACCCTCCTCTGCAGCTGCTGTTCGGAACCACAGGACCTACTCTGCTTCTGGGGTCCGGTAGAAGAAGACCCTCCTTGCTGCTGGGTTCTGGCGCCAGAGGACTCTCCTCTGCTGGTGGGGTCCATCCGCAGAGGACCATCCTATGCTGCTTCGGTGAGGACAGAAGACCCTCCTCTGCTGTTGGAGTCCGGCAACAATGGAGCCTCCTCAGCTGCTTTGGTCCATCAGCAGAGGACCCTTTTTTCTGCTGGGGTCTAGCACGACAGGACACTCGTCTCTGCTAGTTTCCAGCAGAGAGAAAGCAATAAAGGACCCTGCCTCTGCAAGAATCTGGCAGCAGAGGACTCTCCTCTCCTTCTGGATTTCAGCAGCAGAGGACTTCGTCTGCTGATGGACCCCAGCAGAGAGGAAGCAGCAGAGGACCCTCCTCTCCTGCTGGACACCAAAGAGAGCAAGCAGCAGAGGAACCTCCTGTTCTGCTGCGGTCTGGCAGCAGAGGACCCTCCTCTCTGCTGGGGTCTGGAAGCAGAAGACCCTCCAACCTGTTGTTGTTTGGCAGCAGAGGAACTTCCACAGTGCTGGGGTGGAGCAGAGAGGAAGTAGCATAGATACCTCCTCCATGCTGTGGTCCAGGCGCAGAGGACCCTCCTCTGCAGCTGGATCTCAGCAGAGAGGAAGATGCAGAGGATCCACGTCTCCTGCTGGACCCCAAAGAGAGGATGAAGCAGAGATCCCTGCTCTCTGCTGGGGTCTGGCAGCAGAGGACTCCTCCCTGCTGGGGTCAGGCAGCAGAGGACCCTCTTCCCTGCTGGGATCCGACAGCAGAAGACTCTCCTCTCAACTGGGTTCCAGCAACAGAGGACCCTCCTCAGATGCTGGGGTCTGGAAGCAGAGGACACTCCTCCCCTGCTGGGGTTCGGCAAAAGTGGAACCCCCTCAGATGCTGGGTTCTGGTAGCAAAGAATCCTCCTCTCTGCTGGGTTCCCGCAACAGAGGACCCTCCTCCATGCTGGGGTCTGGAAGCAGAGGACACCCCTCTGCTCCTGGGATCTGGCACCAGAGGATCCTCCTCTGCTGCCTAGGAGGGCAGCAGAGGATTTTCCTCCCTGCTGGGGTATGGCAGCCGGGGAACCTCCTGCCTTCCGGGGTCCAACAGCAGATGACCCTCCTCTTCTGCGGGACCCCTGCAATGAGGTTCTCCCCTGCTACTAGACCACAGCAGAGAAGAAGTTGCAGAGGACCCTCACCTCATGCTGCACCCCAGGGAGAGGACGCAGGAGAATACACTCCTCTTCTGCTGGGGTCCGGCACCAGTGGACTCTCCTCTCTGCTGTACCCCAGCAGAGAGGAAGCTGCAGAGGACACTCCTCTCCGGGTGGGCATCAAACAGAGGAAGCAGTAGAGGACACTCCTGTTCTGCTGGGGTCTGGCAGCAGAGGTCCCTCCTCAGTGTTAGCGTCAGGGAGCATAGGAGCCTCCTTTCCTACTAGGGTCCAGCACCAGTGGACACTCTTCCCTGATGTACTTGAGTCTAGCAGCAGGGTCCCTCCTGTCTGCTGGAGTCCGGCAACAAATGACCCTATTCTCTGCTTTGATACAGCAGCAGAGGACCCTACTCTCTGCTGATGTTCGGCACCAGAGCACCCTCTTCTTTGCTGAGGTCTGGGAGCAAAGGACCCTCCTCTCTGCTGGGGTCCGGCAGTGGTGGACCTCCACTCTTCTGTGGTCCTGCACCAGAGGATCCTCTTCCGCTCCTGGGGTTCCACACCAGAGGACCCACCTCCCTGCTGCTGGGTTCCGGGCCCATAGGACACTCCTCTACTGCTGGGGTCTGGCACCAGAGGACCTTCCTCTCTGCTGGGATCCGGTACCAGAGGACCCCCCTCATCTGCTGGCATCCGGTACTGTAGGAAGCCCCTCTGCTGCTGGGGTCCAGCGGCATAGGACCTCCCTCTGCTGCTGGCGTCCGTCAGCAGAACACTAGCTTCTGCTGCTGGTATCCGACAGCAGCGGATCCCCTTCTGCTGCTGGGACACAGCAGAGGATGCTGCTCTGCTGCTGGGGTCCCACAACAGAGGACTCTTTTTGCTGCTGCAACCTTGCAGCAGAGGCCTTCCTTTGCTGCTCGACCACAGCAGAGAGGAAGTTGCAGGGAGCCCTTGTCCCATACTGGACCCTAAAGAAAGGACGTAGCAGAGGACTTAATCTTGTGATGGCGTTTGGCAGCAGAGGACCCTTCTCTCTGCTGGGTTCTGGTACCAGAGGACACTCCTCAGCTGTTGGGATCCAGCAGGAGAGGACTCCCCTTCTTTGCTGGGTTCTGAAACCATAGGATCCCCCTATGCTTCTGCTGTCTGGCAGCAGAGTACCCCCCTCTATTGCTGGGTTCCAGCACCAGAGGATCCTCCTCTGCTGCTATTGTCTGGCAGCAGAGGACACCCACTCTGCTGCTAGAATCCGGAACCAGAGTACCCCTCTCTGCTGCTGTGGTCTGGCAGCAGAGGACCTCTCTCCCTTCTGAGGTCCTGCACCAGAAGACCCTAGTAGGTTGCTCGGGTCGGGCACCAGAGGACCCAACTCTGCTGCTGGGGTCCGGCCACAAAGGTCCTTCCTCCTTGCTATGGTACGGCAGCAGAGGACCCTCCTCCCTGCTCGGGTACCGCAGAACAGGACCATCCTCTGCTGCTGGGGTCCGACACCAGAGGACACCCCTCTCTGCTGAGGTCCGAAACCAGAGTACCCTAGTCTTTGCTGGGGTCGAGCAACAGGGACCCTCCTTACTCCTGGGGTCCAGCAGTAGAGGACGCTGCTCTGTTGCTGGGTTCATACAGCAGAGGACCCTCCGGCCATCTGGGGTCTGACAGCCGATGACCCTCGTTTGCTTCTATTCTGGCATCAGAGGAACCTCCTCTGCTGCTGGGGTCCGGCATCAGAAGACTCCTCTCTGCTGGGGTCTGGCAGCAGAGGCCCCTCCTCCCGGCTGGGGTCAGGCAGCAGAGGACCATCCTCTCTGCTGGGGACTAGTACGAAAGACCCTCCTCTCTGCTGTAGTCCTGCAGCAGAGGACCCTCCACTGCTGTTGTGTCCGGTAGCACAGCACCCTCCTCTGCTTAGGAACTCCAGCAGAAAGGAAGCAGCAAAGGACCCTACTCTCTGCTTTGGTCCAGCAGCAAAGGACCCTCCTCTCTGCTGTGGCACAGCAGAGAGAAAGCAGAAGAGGAGCCTTTACTCAGCTGGGGTCCCGCAGCAGAGGACCTTCCTCTTCTGCTGTGTTCCAGCAGGAGAGAATCCTCCTCTACTGCCTGACCCCTGCCTCCGAGGATCATGCTCTGCTGCTGGACCACAGCAGAGAGTAAGTTACAGAGGACACTCGTCTCCTGCTGGACCCCTAAGAGAGGACAAAGAGGAGGACCCTCCTCTCTGCTGGGTTCCAGCAGTAGAGGAAACTCCTCTGCTGTGGTCTGGCAGCATAGGACCTTCCTCTGCTAAGGGGTGCGGCAGCAGAGAACACCCCCCTTCTGCTGGGGTCTGGCACCAGAAGACCCTCCTAAGCAGCTCGGGTCCGGTAGCAGAGGTCCTCCTCTGTTGAACACCAGCAAGGAGGAAGCAGCAGAGGACACTCCTCTCTGTTGGGGTCCGGCACCAGAGGACCCTCCTCTGCTCCTGGGGTTTGGCAGCAGAGGACCCTGCACCCCTGCAGCAGAGGACCCTCCTCCCTGCTGGACCCCAAAGAGAGGACGCAGCACAGGACATTCCTCTTCTACTGGTGTCCAGAAGCAGAATACCAACCTCTTCTGCTCGCTCCAGCAGTAGAGGACCCTCCTGTCTGCAGTGGTCCAGCACCAGAGGACTATCCTCTGTGCTGTTGTTTGGCAGAAGAGAACCTCCCCCCTCTGCTGGGGTCAGACAGCAGAGGACCCTCCTCTCTCCTGGGGTCCAGTACCTGAGGACCCGCCTATTTATTGGATCTCAGCAGAGAGGAAGTAGCAGAGGACCCTCCTCTTCTACTGGCGTCCGGCAGCAGATGATCACCTTCTTCTGCAAAGTTCCGGCAGCAGAGGACGATCCTCTTTGCTGGGGTCTGGAAGCCTAGGACCCTCCTTTCTGCTGTGGTCCGGCAGCAGAGGAACGTCCCCTGCTGGTGGGGTCCAGTACCAGAGGACTGCCTTCTGCTTCTGGGGTCCAGCACCAGAGGACTATCCTCTGTGCTGTTGTTTGGCAGAAGAGAACCTCCCCCCTCTGCTGGGGTCAGACAGCAGAGGACCCTCCTCTCTCCTGGGGTCCAGTACCTGAGGACCCGCCTATTTATTGGATCTCAGCAGAGAGGAAGTAGCAGAGGACCCTCCTCTTCTACTGGCGTCCGGCAGCAGAGGATCACCTTCTTCTGCAAAGTTCCGGCAGCAGAGGACGATCCTCTTTGCTGGGGTCTGGAAGCCTAGGACCCTCCTTTCTGCTGTGGTCCGGCAGCAGAGGAACGTCCCCTGCTGGTGGGGTCCAGTAACAGAGGACTGCCTTCTGCTTCTGGGGTCCAGCAGCAGAGGACCCTCCTCTGCTGCTGGACCCCAGCGGAGAGGTAGCAGCAAAGGACCCTCCTCTGATGGACTCCGTTCTCTGCTGCTGGACGACAGCAGAGGGGAAGTTTCAGAGGGCCCTCGTTGCCTACTGGACCCCAAAGAGAGGACACTGCAGAGGACCCTACTCTTCTACTGGGGTGCTGGACCATAGCACAGAGGAAGTTGAAGAGGACGCTCGTCCCCGACTGGGCCCCAAAGAACAGACCCTGTTCTAATGGCGTTCGGCAGCAGAAGACCCTCCTCTGCTGCTAGCATCCGTCAACAGAAGACCCCCCTTTGTTGCTGGGGTCCAGCACCAGAGGACTCCCCAATATCCTGGTGTCCTACAGCAGAGAAACCTCCTTCTGCTGGGTTCCTGCAGCAGAGGACCCCTCTCTGCTGCTGGAGCCCGGAAGCAGAGGTCCTCCCTCTGCTGCTGTTTCTGGCACCAGAGGACCCCTCACTGCTTCTGGGTTCCGGCACCAGAGGAACCCCCCTGCTGGGGACTGGCACCAGAGGAACCACTTGTGCTGCTGTGGTCCGGTACCCGAGGACTCTCCTCTCCTGCTGGGGTCCAGCACCAGAGGACCCTCCACTCTGCTGGGGTCCAGCACCAGAGGACCGCCTTCTGCTGCTGGGGTGCGGCAGCAGAGAACCCCCTCTGCTCTTGGGGTCTGACACCAAAGGACCCGCCTCTGCTACTGGGTCTGGCAGCAGAGGACCCCCCTCTTGTGCTGGTGTCCCAGAGTGGAGGTCCTCCCTCTGCTGCTGTTTTCGGGCACTAGAGGACCACCCTGAGCTCTTAGGATCTGGCACCAGATGACCCCCCTCAGCTGTTGGGGTCTGGCACCAGCGGACCTTCCTTCTGCTGTGTTCTGATAGCAGAGGACCCTCCTCCCTGCAGGGATATGGCAGCAGAGGACCCTCCCCTGCTGCTCGGGTGTGGTACCAGATGACCCTCCCCTGCTGCTGGGGTCCGGCAGCAGAGGACCATCGTCCCTGCTGAAGTCCGGAATGAGAGAACCCTCCTCCCTGCTGTGGTCCGGCTGCAGAAGACCCTCGTGTGCTGGTGGGGTCCGGCAGCAGAGGACCCCCTCTCTTGCTGGTGTCCGGCACCACATGACCTTCTTCTGCTGCTGCGATCTGGCAGCAGAGGACCCTCCTTCTGCAGTGTTCCGGCAGCAGAGGACCCTCCACTCTGCTGGGTTCCTGCACCAGAGGACCGCCTTATGCTGCTGTGGTCCGGCAGCAGAGGACCCCCTCTGTTCTTGGGGTCCGACACCAAAGGACGCTTCTATGCTACTGGGTCTGGCAACAAAGGACCCTCCTTCTGTTGTTCCTGGCAGCAGAGGACCCCCCTCTTCTGCTGGTGTTTGGGAGTGGAGGTCCTCCCTCCTCACTCCTGTGGTCCGGCACCAGAGGACCCCCCTCAGCTGTTTGGTCAGGCACCAGAGGACCCCCCTCTCTGCTGAGGTCCAGCCAAAGAGAACCCCATCTGCTGCTTGGGTCGGGCACCAGAGGACACCCCTCTCTGCTGGGGTCCAGCACCAGAGGACCCTCCTCTCTGCTGGGGTGGAGCAGCAGAATACCCTCCTCTCTGCTGGGGCCCAGCATTAGAAGACACTCCACTGCTGCTGCGTCCGACAGCAGAGGACCCTACTCTTCTGCTGGACCCCAGCTGAGAGGAAGCAGCAGAGGACCATCCTCTCTGCTGGTGTCTAGCATGAGAGGACCCTTCATTCTGCTGGGGTGTAGCAGAAAGGAAGCAGCAGAGGACATTCCTCTCAGCTGGAGTCCTGCAGCAGAGGACCCTCCTCTTCTTTCCTGTTCCAGCAGCAGAGGACCCTCCTCTCCTGCTGTCAGATCCCAGCAGCAGAGCAGCGTCATCTCCTGCCTGACACAGCAGAGAGGAGTGTTCTCAGCTGCTGAACCCTAGCCTAGAGGAGTCTCCTCTGCTACGGGACCACAGCAGAGAGGAAGTTGCAGAGGACACTCATCTCCTGCTGGACCCCAAAGAGAGGACAAAGCACAGGACCCTAATCTTCGCCTGGGATCTGACAGATAAGGACCTTGTTTCTGCTGGGTTCCTGCAGCAGAGGACCCTCCTCCCTGCTCGGGTCCATCAGCAGAGGACCCTCTTCTGCTGCTTGGGTCCGGCACCAGCGGACCTCCTCCCTGCTGGGTTCTGGAGGCAAGAGGGCCCTCCTCCCAGGTGGGGTGTGGTGGCAGAGAACCACCCTCTCTGCTGGGTACAGCAGCAGAGCATCCACCACTGCTGCTGTTGTCTGAAACCAGATGACAACACTCTATGCTGGGGTCTAGCACCAGAGGACCCTCCTCTGCTGCTGGCGTCCGGCATCAGAAGATTCCCCTCTGCTGATGGGGTCCAGCACCAGAGGACCTCCGTATTCTCCTGGGGTCTGGCAGCAGAGAACACTCCTTCTGCTGGGTTCCTGCAGCAGAGAACTCCCCTCTGCTGCTAGGGTCCGGCACCAGAGGAACACCTTGTCCTGCTGTGGTGCAGTACCCAAGTACTCTCCTCTCCTACTGGGGTCCAGTGGCAGAGGACCCTACACTCTGCTGTGGTCCAGCACCAGATTACCCCCTTCTGCTGCTGGGGTGCGGCAACAGAGGACCCACCTCTGCTACTGGACCCCAGTGGAGAGGTAGCAGCAAAGGACCCTCCTCTCCTGCTGGACCCCTGCAGCAGAGGACCCACCTCTGCTGCTGGACCCCAGTGGAGAGGTAGCAGCAAAGGACCCTCCTCTCCTGCTGGACCCCTGCAGCAGAGGACCCACCTCTGCTGCTGGACCACAGCATAGGGGAAGTTGCAGAGGAACCTTGTTCCCTACTGGACCACAAAGAGAGGACACACAGAGGATCCTACTCTTCTACTGGCGTCCTGCAGCAGAGGACCCTCCTCTCCTGATGTCCGGCTGCAGAGGAAGTCCTCTCTGCTGCATTCCAGCAGCAGAGAGCCCCTTGTGCTGCTGGATTCTTGCAGCAGAGAACCCCCTTATGCTGTTTGGGTCTGGCAGCAAAGAACCCCCCTCTGCTGCTGGGTTTTGGTACCAGAGGACACCCTTGTCCTGCTGGGGTTTGGTAGCAAATGACACTCCTTATGCTGGGTTCTGGCAGCAGACAACACCCATGTTCTGCTGGGGTCCAACAGCAGAATTCATCCCTCTGCTGTTGGTGTCTGGAAGCACAGGACCCCCCTCTGATGCTAGGGTCCGGCACCAGAGGACCTGCTCTGCTGTTGGGGTCTGGCAGCAGAGGACCCTCCTTCTGCTGGGTTCCTGCAGCTGAGGACCCTCCTCCCTGCCTTGGTACGGCAGCAGAGTCCCTCCTCTCTGCTGGGGTCCTGCACAACAACACCCTACACTCTGCTGGCGTCCAGCAACAGAGAACCCTTCTCTGTTGCTGGGGTCCATCAGCAGAGGACACCATTCTCTGCTGGGGTCCAGCACCAGAGGACCCTCCTCTCAGCTTGCTCGAGCAGCAGAGGACCTTCATCTCTGCTGGGGCCCGGCACCAGAGTTCAATCCTCTACTGCTCAGGTCAGACAGCAGAGGACACTCCTCCCTGCTGTGGTCTGGCAGCAGAGGACACTCCTCTGCTTTTGGGGTCTGGCACCAGAGGACCTCCCTCTCTGCTGGGGTCCAGCAACAGAGGATCTTTCTCTGTGCTGGGGTGTTTCACCAGATGACACCCCTCTCTGCTGGGGTCCAGCACAGGACGACCCTCCTATGTGCTGGATTCCCACAGCAGAGCACCCTCGTCTCCTGGGGTCTAGCACGGGAGGACCCTCCTTCTCTTCTGGGGTCCTGCAGCGCAGGACCCTGCTCTCTGCTGGGGTCTGGCAGCAGAGTACCTCCCTCTCTGCTGTGTTCCCGCACCAGAGACACCCCCCTCTGCTGCTGGTGTCCGGCACCAGAAGACCCTCCTCTGCTGCTGGGACTGGCAGCAGAGAACCATTCTCCCTGCTGTTTTACGGCAGAAGAGGATGCTCTACTGCTGCTGGGGTCTGGTAGCAGAGGACCCTTCACTCTGTAGGACCCCAGCAGAGAGGCGAGTCCTGTGCTGCTTCCTCTCTGCTGGGGTCCGACAGCACCAGAGGACCCTCCACTGCTGCTGGGGTCTAGCATCAGAGTACCCCCCTCTGTAGCTTGGTCCCGGCACCAGAAGACCCACCTCTGCTGATGGTGCCGGCAGCAGAGGACCCTACTCCCTGCTGTTTTCCAGCACTGAGCACCCTGCTCTGCTGCTGATGTGGTCTGGAAACAGAGGATCCTCCACTCTGTTGGACCCCAGCAGAGAGGTAGCAGCAAATGAGGCACCTCTCTGATGCTTTCCGGCAGCAGAGGACCCTCCTCTCCTACTGGGGTCCGGCAGCAGAGGACCATCGTCCCTGCTGAGGTCCAGAAGAATGAACCCTCCTCCCTGCTGTGGTCCGGCAGCAGAGGACCACCCTCTGCTGTTCTGGTCCAGCACCAGAGGACCCCCTCTGTGTAGGGGTCTAGCACAAGAGGACCCTCTTCTCTGCAGGGGTCCAGCACCAGAGGAAGCAGCACAGGAACCTCCACTCTGCTGGGGTCCTGCAGCAGATGACACACCACTTCTGCTGGGTTTAAGCAGCAGATTTTTAACTCTCCTGCAGGACACCTGCAGCATAGGACCCTCCTCTGCTGCTGGGCCCCAGCAGAGAGGAAGTACAGAGGACACTCAACTCCTGTTCGACCCCAAAGAGAGGATGCGGGAGAGGAACCTCCTCTTCTGCTGTGTTCCGGCAGCAGAGGACCATGCTCTCTGCTGGGGTCTGGCAGCAGAGAACACTCCTCTCTACTGGGGTCTGGCAACAGAGGACCCTACTCCCTGCTGGGGCCTAGCAGCCAAGGACCCTCCTCCCTTCTGGGGTTCAGCAGTGGATTCTTCCTCTGCTGCTGGGGTCTGGCAACAGAGGAACCTCGTTCCTGCTGTGTTCTGGCAGCAGAGGATTCTTCCTGCTGGATTCGGACAGCAGAGGAACCTCCTCTACTAAAGGAACATAGCAGAGATAAAGCATCAGATGACCCTTTTCTCTTCTGGGGTCCAGCATCAGAGACCCTCCTTTCTGCTGGACCCCAGCACAGAGGAAGTCGCAGAGGACAATCCTCTCTGCTGAGGTACAACAATAGAGTACCCTCCTCTCTGCTGGGGTCCGGCAAAAGAAGACCCTCATCTGCTGCTGATATCAGGCAGCAGATGCCCATCCTCTGCTTTTGGTGTCCGGCAGCATAAGACACTCGTCTCCGTTGGACCCCATCAGAGAGGAATCAGCAGAGGACCATCCTCTCTACTGGGGTACAGCAGTAGAGGACCCTCCTCTCGGTTGAGGTCCATCCCCAGAGGATCCACCTCTCTGCTGGGGTCCAGCAGAGAAGAAGCAGCAGAGGACCCTCCTCTATGCTGCAGTCTGGCAGCAGAGGTCCCTCCTCTCTGCTGGCATCCGGCAGCAGAGGACCATCCTCTTCTGCTGGGGTCCGGCAACACAAGATCCTCCTCTCTGCTGCTGCCTGGCACCATAGGTTCCCCCTCACTGCTGTTTTCCTGCAGAGAGAAAGGAGCAGAGGACAATCCTCTTCTGTTGGACAATAAAGAAGGAAGCAGCAGGGGACCCTCCTGTTCTGCTGGGTCTGGCAACAGGGGACTCTCCTTCCTTCTGTCGTCCGGCAGCAGATGACACTCGTCCCTGCTGGGTCCGGCAGCAGAGGACCATCCTCTCTGCTGGGTCCGGCAGCAGAAAACTTACCTCTTCTGCTGGGATCCGGCACCAGAGAACACCCCTCTGCTGGGGTCGGGCAGCAGAGGGTCCTACTCTACTGCTGGGGTCCGGAAAAATAGGACCCTCCTCTCCGTTGGACCCCAGTGGAGAGGAATCAGCAGAGGACCGTCCTCTCTGCTGGAGTCCAGCAGTAGAGTACTCTCCCTTCTGCTGGGGTCCAGAACCAGAGGACTCTCCTCACTGCGGGTGTCCAGCATAGACGAAGCAACAGAGGACCCTCCTCTCTGCTAGGGTCCAGCAGAAGAAGACCCTCTTCTTTACTGCGGCCCGGCAGCAGATTACACTCCTGTATTGCTGGGGTACCGCTGCAGAGGACCCACTTCCCTGCTGGGGTCTGGCAGCAGTGGACACTCCACTTTGCCTTGCTTCCAGCAGCTGAGGACCCTCCTCTCCTGCTGAACCCCTGCAGAAGATGACCCTCCTATGCTGCACGTCCTCAGCAGAAAAGAAGTTCTAAAGGACCCTCGTTTCCTCATGGACTTCAAAGAGAGGCCGCAGCAGAGAACCCTCCTCTTCTGTTGTGGTCGGGGAGCAGAGGACCCTCTTCTTCTGCTGTGGTCCGGCAACAGAGGACCCTTCGCTCTGCTGGGGTCCAGGAGCAGAGGACCCACTCACTGCTG